>NW_024581135.1:1714762-1796242 GCF_017639235.1 Corvus kubaryi
CACAGGGATCATGGAGAACAGGGATCATGGAACACAGGGATCATGGAGAACAGGGATCATGGAACACAGGGATCATGGAACACAGGGATCACAGAGAACAGGGATCACAGAGAACAGGGATTGTGGAACACAGGGATCATGGAGAACAGGGATCATGGAACACAGGGATCATGGAGAACAGGGATCGTGGAACACAGGGATCGTGGAACACAGGGATCACAGAGCACAGGGATCACAGAGCACAGGGATCATGGAGAACAGGGATCACAGAGAACAGGGATCATGGAACACAGGGATCATGGAGAACGGGGATCACAGAGAACAGGGATCACAGAGCACAGGGATCATGGAACACAGGGATCATGGAACACAGGGATCATGGAGAACAGGGATCATGGAGCACAGGGAAATGAGAATCTGCCACCCAAAGCAGCTCAAAATAGGACCTGGTGCAGGTTTAGGGACTCCCAACAAACCCTTTAGACTGCCACCCTCTTAAATCCTGTTTTTTCCCACCTCATCTGCCTGGAAACCTCAGCATTGGGATAAATGGTGCTGGAACTCTATCCCATGATTATTTCCAGTTCTCCCTGCAAATAATATCCTGCATGGAATTTTATCCCCGTGTCTTCTGGGAGCTCCTGGTGGGGGATTCAAAGCCCGAGGAAAAGAAATCCCTTGTCCTTCGCAGGCTGGCAATGGGGGCAGCACTGCTGGAGGTTGCAGTGCTTTAAATCAGGATATTCCTCCAGGATAAACCATGGAATTGCCTGCATCCAAGGGGAAAAGGAAGGCCAGCGGCTCCAGGCAGTGTAGCCACAACACACCCGTGAGTGATCCCGCCGTTGCCATGGATATCTCCCCAAAATCATCGGCAAACAAGGCAATTAGGCCACCACAATGCCTCTAATTGCCTGGATTTTTTCCAGCACGTTCTCCCCACTTTTCCAGAGGGGATTTCCCCCGGCAGCAGCCGTTTTCCCGCATCCTGCCCCTTCCCAGCTTTTGACAGCTCCCTCCCCACGAGGAGCCCCCGGGATAAATCGCGGAGCTCCAGGTGACAGATGCTGCAATCAACCTGCTCCTAATTAGCCGGGAGCAGGACGCGCTCATTCAGAAAATGTGGATGTTCTCAGCAGGAAAAATGCGCTGCCTTTAATCCCAGTATTAAATCTTGGGCTCCGAGCCAGGCTTTAATAGCTGCACACTGGGATGACATCGCAGGTTGGAGTGGAATCATTCCCGGCGCACCTGAGGACGCTTAGGTGGCTCCACACAGACAAGGATGAGGCTCTGGAAGCACCAGGAGCAAAGCAGGACAACACCAAAATCCTGCTCCTCCGTGGCCTCTGGAACCCCCAAAACCAGGGATGGAGGCAGCCCATTCCCACCTCCCAAGGATTGATGCCCAACCTGCTGGAAAATATTCCCTATTCCTGAGCTCAGTGAGGGTTAACCCAGCCTGAGCACCTCTAAAGCACCAGCAAAGGGATTGGAAGTGGAGCAAGGGGAGGATGGGAAAAGAGTTGGAATTAAGAGTTGGAATTTCCACTCTCTCCCATCGTGCCAGGGAGAAAAGAACCTCTTTTCCTGAAGCCTGGGTTTACTGGGATTTTAATGAGCATTTCAGGCCCATTCTCTGCCAGCCTTTGAGGCTGAACAGTTGTCAGGGCATCAAATGTTCCAGGCAGCTCATTTGAACGGAATTTCTGGATTTTTTACATATTATTCCAAAGGCGACTTTCATCATCAGAGTTGAGCGTCCCTTTCAAAGAGCTGGGACTTTGGTGACTCCTGGCTGCTTTTCCTGCCGGCACAATTCCTCCAGATTTTAGGCTGGAACATCAAAAACGCTCGTGGCACCACAGAAAATCCGATTTATTATTAGAGAAGGCAGCAGTTCAGGGTGTAAATGTATTAAAAATGAAATGATCCTGGAATGTTTAACATTCCAATTCCAAATCCAGCACGAAACCTCTGTGAAATTCCCTTCCCTCCCACGTCTCCCTCCTGGATAAGGTGGGGGCAGCCAGGGAAGACTGATCTTGGGAATTATTGGGGTTTTTTGGAGGGAATTTTGCTGCAGTTTGTTTGGGAATGGTTTGGAGGGTTTTTTCCCCACTGTGGGATTTGGGAAGCACTTCCTGCCTAGCTCGGATTCCCTGCTTTTTCTTTGCAGGTCCGAAGTTGGAGCACATGGACAAGGAGCATCCCAAATCCATCTGGTGCCATTCTGGTGCGACAAAATTAAATAAAATTGAATGTTTGGGGCTTATTTATGGGTGAAAAAGGAGGTTTTGAGGGAAGGAATTCCCCCAGAAAATGGGAAGCAGGGGTGGAGCCAGGGATGTGCTGAGGGGAGGAGGAAAAGCAGGAGCAGTGCTGTGGAATAATTCCTGGATGCCCAGGGAAAATGGGGCTGGTGCCCCCTGGCACAGCTGGGAATCCTTGGCCAGCCCTTGGGAAGGAGAAGGAATTTGGGACAGGAAACAGGATGGGCTCCAAATCCCTGTGGCAAATTCCACCTGGAAGCTTCACTTGGGGCCTTCCAAGCCTGAATTTGGGGAACAACAAAAGGAATTTTTGGGAAAAGAAATCACATCCATGAGCGAATCCATGGGACACCTTCCACCATCCCAGCTTGCTCCAAACCTGGCCTTGGACACTTCCAAGGATCTCAGGTTTTTTGGGATAAAGCCCCAGTGGGTGCTCACCTGCCACCTCAGCTTGTGTGCAATTAGAGGGAATGGGAGAACAATCTGCTCTCCTTAATGGAAACCTGGTCCCAATTAGAGGTATCCGTGTATCCTGGAAACATGGAATTTCCAGCACCGTTTCCAGATGTTTATTGATTAATGATTATTATGGGAAAACACGAGCTCCCCTCCACAAATCTTTTGACAGCAGCTGTCCGTCAGAAATAATGATCCTTTTAAAGCTCATGAATAAATAATAATGCAAATCTATCCGACACGGAATCCATCCCGCTTCCCATCCCAGCCTCTGGAATGAGATGCACTTATTTAAAATAATGACTCGACAACACTTCCATAATGAGCTATTCCATGTGTAATCCTCCTGACTTTTCCTTTTTTTCCCCCTGGCCTCAGGATTCTTCCTTGTTCAAATTAAAACATTCCGTTCCCTCAGATCCTTCTATCCCAAACGCCTCTGACAGGTTTTTCCAGGGGGTTAAGGAGATGAGGGGGGAATTTTCCATGGATTCATGACATGATGGGCATTAATATTGAGCTTTATCAATGTTCTCCTTGGGTTTTTGGGGATCAGTTTGCCTGGAGACACCAGGAAAAAGGGATAAGATCCCCCTGATCCTCCTTTTTTCCAGGAGGAGCCTGTCCAGCTCCTTCCAGCCCCTTTGGTGAGCAGGAAAGGGATCCAAGGAACCAAGGGAGAGGCAGAGGGAAGCAACTTTAATAAATATGGGCTCAATTTGTATTTTCCTCATCTTTCCAGTCGGGGGTAGAAAACGGGAACGGGCTCCTCCCGCAGCTCTGATATTAAAGCAAATATCCTCGGATTTCTCTTTCAGCAGAGTAATTTGGGATAATCTGAAATATCTTTTTGGAGATGGTTGTTAACAACCTCAATTCTTCTCCCGGCTTTCAAGTGAGCAGCGAGCGTTCCTTATGTCAGCCCAGGAAATCACATCCCGAGCAGCCTTTGGAAAATAGCTCGGGAGAACAATTTGTGGCAATGATTTCTTGCCATTTCTCTTTTTATTTCCCCTCCCAATTTTTCAATCGGAGCCTTTTCGAAAATGTTATTACACGGAATTCAAACACCATGAGGAATTCACCCCAGAGGAACTGTAGGGAGGCTGTAATCAAGGAATTTGCTGTAGTTTGGGATGAGGGCTGCTGGCGGAGTTAGAATCATGCTTTCTCCTGGTTTTTATTTGATATTTGCAGAGATACTGATGGCTGGCTGATAAGGGGGTGTCAGCTCTCCCCCCTCCCTGCTTGTCCCCATCGTGCCCAGCTGAAATCCAAGTTTCCACCTGCAAATATCGGAGTGGTTATCCGTTATCCATTTAAATACATCAAAAGATGGAAGGAGACACGGAATTGTTTGAAGGTTCAGGACTGGAGAGATTTGCAATTAAAAACAGGACGAAAAAAAAGAGAGGAAAACCACCAGAGCCATTCTGTGACCAGGCTGGGGCTGATTTTTCCGATCTCTGCTCGTTATGGAGTTGTTCCCTACGCAGGGATGAGTCCAAGCTTTGTTCCCAAGTCCCTCTTTGCAAATTAACAGCCCCGCTTCCCTTTCCTGTGAGCACACGGAATCCTTGGAGGAGGGAATCAAAGGCAGCTCCCCAGCAAGGGCTGGGTTTGTGGGAGCACCTGAGACTGCCTGATCTCCCTCGTGTCCCACAGTGCCAATTCCCAGGTGGATGCATCCAGAAGGGGAATCCAGCCCCTGCGAGGGCTGGAGAGGCGCTGGGGAGTCGTCTGGGAATTGTGTTGGGGGAGGAGGAAGGAGAACCCCTCACTGCCCAGACGTCTCTGAGAGTTCCTTTCTCCTCCTTCTCCTTCTCCTTCTCCTTCTCCTTCTCCTTCCCTCTCTGGAGCATCCTTTCCAAACCCACCTCCAAATCCATGAGATTTTGCAGCCCCAATCCTCCAGTTACCAGCCAAAAACCACAGGGAAGAAAGGACCTTCCATAAACAGAAACAAATAAGCCAAAAAATGTTGTTAACCTCGGAGAGATGGAAATCCAGGATCCAGGGAGAGAAAAAAATTCAGGACACCACCAGCAGAGTTCCCTCCTTATTTTAATCAAGGCTTTATCCAAGCCAGATTTCCTTCCTGAGGTCTTCTCATTGATGTTGCTCCCATGGATCCCAAAATTCCACGACTATGGGCTTCTCCTGATTCCACATTGTCCTGCTCCAGGCATCTCCTGCCTGCTCCCAGCTCTGCACAGGATCCTGAAAGAGGTGAGGAAACAGGAACTCATCCAGCTGAGGTCGGTCAGACCAACATCCAAATTTTCAGACCATTCCTTAGATTTGGGTCATTTTTTCCTGCTTGGATTTCTTTGAGCCAGTTGTTGGTGGTATCTGGGATCATCCATGCAGCAAAGGGAGTGACTCCGAGCTCAAATTCCCACAGAAATCAATGCTGGATGCAGAAAGCAAAACTGAGCAGGTCTGGTGGGATAACAGGAGGTGCTGGTGGCAATTTTCCAGCTGGGATGATCCCAAGAACTGGTACCGAGGCAGACCTGGAGTGGGAGCAGGGAGCGAGCAGGATTTTCCCAAGAGAAGAGTTTGCAGGAGAGATGTCCCACTGCACATTCCCATTCCAGCAGAACATTGGTGCAGAGGGAAATGAGGAGCTGGATGTTTTCCTCCAGCAGCATCCAGAGGGGCTGGAGGTGCTGGCAGCAATTTTCCAGCTGGGATGATCCCAGCACTGGTATCAAGGCAGGCCTGGAATCAGGGGTTTGCGAAGTGAGCAGGGTTTTCCCAAGTGAAGGATTTGCAGGAGAGATGCCTGCTGCACATTCCCATTCCAGAGGGAAATGAGGAGCTGGATGTTTTCCTCCAGCAGCATCCAGAGGGGCGGGAAGGAGCCGGAGTGTCCTGGTACCGCACCACAAACCTTCCCTTTCCCAGCTGGAGCAGAGCCGGAGCCCCAGGCCCAGCACTTCCCAAGAGCTTCCCACTCTTCCCAGGCCACCCAAAGGATGCTCAAGCAAACCCTCCAAGCTGCCTTTTCCAAGAGCATTCCTCTCCTTATTGCTTGCACATGGGTCCTGCTGGAGGGCTTCCTCCCAACCTCGGGAACGAGGCTTTTCCAGCAAATCCTGAAACTCCTGCTTTTATAACCACAATCTAAAGTCCTCCGTCAACACCGGGAATCATTTCATGAGTCTGGCAGGGATCACCCACTTCAGCTGCCTCGCTGCAGGCCAAGGAAAATCAATCACTTTCTATGGCAAAGGGGATTTCCCTAAAAGCCAGAACTCGGGAAGTGACAATGGGGGATTTTTTTGGAAGAGCAAACTTTTAATCCCACTCCCCGCAAAAGAACAGGCAATTACAAAGGGCCCTTCTGATCCATAGGGATGCATAAATGGGAGCTGACATTAATCTCCTCCTGCTCTGAGAGCTATAATGGGACACTTTACAAGCAGGGAAAAATTTCAGCTAAAAAGGATTTTCCGAGGAGAAAGAGGAATCAAAATCCACCAAATTTAGGCTGAAAGAGCGTGAATCCAGTTGTTGAGGATCAAAGGGAATCCATGAGACATGACTCCAGCTTTTTGGGGTCTGTGATTAAGGACAAGGACCCTGGATGACCATGGGATGGTGAGGAGTGAGGCAGCAAAGGGCTCTGCAGGGGGTACGGAGCCATTCCCTCTCCATGACTCATTCCTTCTGGGAATACATGGATCTGTGTGCTCTCCATGGATTAATTACTCTTTTCCCACCCAGGCAAATGAGCCTTGTGCCAGGAAATCCCTGCAGAGAGGGTTGGAGCATCCCTTGCCATGCAGGAGCCCTGTCTGGAGTGACTGGGCAGCATCACAGGGACCCAGGAAAATCCAGAGCTCCCCCATGGATGGGACACCATAATCCCTCATCATCCCTGGGATGTAGCTCCCAGCTGGGAAAGCCCCTCCCTGTGCTCCCAGTCCATCCCAGTACTTGGTTTTGTGCCTCTCCCAGGTGTCGTGGAATGAAGGATTTGTTGGAGCTTCCACAAAATTGAGATTTCCTCGGATGTGGGCACTGATGGAATGGGAAAAATGACCCAGATGAAGGAACATGGGAAGAACCCCTGGAATAAATCACCTTTATAAGCACGGTGAATGCTCACCTTGCAAAGGTGCAGGATGAATCCCAGCCATTGCTGTGGACAAATCCTGGGAATTTAACTTCTCATGGATCATCTCTGACTTACAAATCACCCTGCAGAGCCCGTGGTGATTCCTGGATGAATTCCATGGCCCCAGAACTCAGCTCAGCTGCTGAGGTTTGCTCCAGGTGCGCCAGGCTCTGCCTCCACTTCCAGAGATTCCTTGGGATGGGAAGCAACCAACACCAACTGTCCTGGACACCACAGGTAGCTCTGGACATGGCCTTCCTTAGGCTTCCTGAAAGTTTTCCAGGGGGCAGGGAAATCGGAGCAGGGACACAGTTTTAGGGCTCTATCCGTTTGCTCCGGGGTTGTCTGGGAGGGAAATCCTTACAGAGAGGGGTGTCAAGAGCAAAGCCCTCCACGAGGGATAATATGGATAAAAGGACTGGGATCATTTATGGATGGAGGGAAGAGGTTTAAAGCTCCAGTCCTGCTCCCAGGAAATCCGTTGTCAGCTTTGGTGGTCCCTGGATGCATCTCCAGTGGATCCTGCTCAGGTCACGGAGCTGGAGGCAGGGATCTGTCCCACCAGGAATACCGAGGTCTATCCCTGTGTTTTTCAATCAATCCTTACAAAAAGTATGGAGAAGTGCTGAAGGTTGGCTGTTTATCCATGGGAATGCTCCAGGAATGCGGCTGGTCCAAGAGCTGGAGAGGTGGCACCGCTGGAGCCAGGGCATGGAGCAGCGAAGTGTCTGAAAATCCCAACTCCAGGTTTGATAGGGATAATAGATGGAGCTTTAGGAGAGCAGGAGGAGCATTTTCCCAAATCCCAAGGACAAATTATCCCATGTGCACTGATGGGACCTCCACCAGCATCATTCCAAGGGTCTGAAGGATTCCTAGGAACACTTTGATCCAACTTTATCAAACATCTGCCTGTTGGGTGATCTTTAATGTCCAACCCAAACCATTCCATGATTTCTTTTCCATGGAGATGGACGGTGACAGCAGGGAAGAGCTCTGGGACTTGGGCAGCTCAACCAGCTCATCAGCTCCGTGTTAATATTCCCCAAAATCATCCAGATCCAAGGAATGAGCTGATTTTTTAATCATGGTGAGCATCCAAGATAAATAAACGGGGGAAAAAAATCTCATAATCATTTCAGGCTCCATTAGGGATAATGGATAAACCTCAGGATTTGCCAAGTGGAAAATAACAATCTTGATAAGGGGAAAAAAATTAAAATTAATTTTCAACAGCACAAAGTGAATTTGGCAGCAGAAAAACCACACGGAGTTTAAAGGAATTCCAGTGGAAGAACTTTTGTTAATAAATTACCTCAGATGGGGTTATCCAGCTCTTTTCCTTCGGGCTGTTTGCTGTTATGTCTGAAAGCACGGATTTAGGAATCATGGAATCAGGATATTCTATCCCACATGAGCAGGGGCACTTCCCACAAGTGCCAAACCCCACAGGTTGATGTTTGGACTGGGAAAGTGAGGGGGGCCCCCAGCAGCTTCTCCCTCTGATTTATGAGCAGCCATTTCCCTGGCTTCCCTAATTCCAAATGCTCTCGGAGTAGGAATGTTCCAGGGGGGGGTTTATTGTAATTAAACTCTCTGCTTGTGGCCAAGGGCCCTGGGAGAATTATTCCCGATGAAACAGGAACAAATCTGCCCAGCTTGTGGTAAAAAGCCATCTCCACACCGAGGGGCTGCTCCACTGAAGTCTGGAGATATGTGGGCAGCTCCCATTGAATTCCACATCCCAGTTTTTTTTGTAATTGCCTTGCACTGAAGATCTAATTGAGATCTGGAATGAAAATCAAACAGGATGGAGGAACTTTAGTTGGGAAGGCCCAGTCATGGGGCCTTCGTTTCACCCCAAAACCTTTTCAGGTCCTTTTTGTTCTCTAATTTTTTTCCCAAAGGGAATTATTATTAACAAAAAGTATTCTTGGTGCTCTAATCCCACATTTCCCACTGGTCTGAGGGATAAATATGAATGGATGTGGTTTTCAGGCTGGAAAAGGAGCCTTTAACATATGGATGTGCTGCATGGCAGATTTGTTTCTGGGAATTGCTCTTCTTTTGGTCCTTTCCATTTAGGAATAATCAGAGTTTTTGCATTCCCACTGGGAATTCTGTAGGAGTTTCAAATCATTCCTGGCTGGGCAGCTTTGTGGGGTTAACAAAAAACATTTCATAGCCTCTCCTCTCTTCTTATTTGAAATTCTACTTTGTATTTTTCTACCTCTTTTTCCATTTTAGCTCCATAAATTCCCATCTGGTCGTACTCTGAGCTCTCAGGGACTGGCTCTTCCTTCTCCAGCTACGGAAATCTGCTTGGAAAAACGTGCTCTGTAAGAACACTGTGGCTGGAGCGCACAGGATCTGCTGCTTGAAGGTGTTTTGGAAGAAGATCTGATGAAGGATCATTAAACCACCTCGAAACCAATCAGGAATTCATAAAAAACTTCCCATCACACATGGATCCTGTCCATCCCACATGGATCCCTCTGGCTACAGCATTGAAGCAAGAACTGTCATTCCCTCATCAATCCAGCTCTGCTCAGCTATTCCAGAAGAAAAGAAAGCACTTCATGAGACTTTTTCCCATTTTCCAAGGACCAGAGCTCTGCTGGAGACGCTGCTCCTCCCCACAGGCCTGGATCCGTATCCAGGAGGGCTCCTGGAGGGACAGGTCAGTAGGAATGGCTCGATTTTCCTATTTAATCAGTATCTAAACTCTGAGAACCTCAGCTGCATATTAAAAGTGCCATTCCAGTGAATTTCCACTGGGACGTGACTCCCGGGAATTGTATCCAGCCCTTCAGAGCGGGACCAGCTCCACACGGAGCAAGCACTGCCCAGGCTCGTTAGGCCAGGCCCAGTGTGGCATGGGCAGAGCTGAGCCACCTCAGCTGCAGCTTGGATCTAGGATAAATCCAGGTGCTTTTGGGATGGCAGGGAGTCCATGCTAATGAACCCCCTTGGATGAGTGCAGCACCAGCAGCATCCTCACCATTTTCCCTGCCCTGCCGGAGAGCCACAATTCCCAGTTGGATGAGCAGTGAGGACTTTCTGCACCTGTGCCTTGGAACTAAAGCCACAAAATTTGGTTAAATCAAAGGGGCTGGGTGTGAGGAGAAGGAAAAGATTACCCCCAGTGCCCCCATGGACAGAGAAGCTACCTCCCTCCAGTGACACTCACACTGTCCCCAGGTGGAGAGCGCTTGGCTTGGTCTGAATTCCAAAGAAATAAATTGGATGTGAGGGGAAAACCAGCTTTCCACGCCTCGTGGGAAAGCAGAAATTCTGCAGCAATGGATGGATGACCTGCTAAAAATATTCTGTGGCAGCGAATTGTGCCTTGTCTGTGTTTGTGTCCCAGCTGCAGGAACGAGGCCTGGAGGCAAATGCTCCCATTGGGATGGAAGGGAGTTATGGTAATTAGGAATTTTAATTAGATGTATTCTATGTTTTTTAATATATATAAAATTATATATAATTACGACCATTTTCCCCAGTTGTGTGTGAAATTGTTGGGCATTAAAACCTTGGGTTGTGCCTCCAGGAGGATCCCATGGCGGTGCCAAACCACTGGCACCCATCGGAACAGCCGGGAAGAATCCCTGCCTCTCCTCCGCCAGCTCTCCCCAGCACCTCTCAGCCCAGGCACGGAATTTTGGATGGGTTTTTGGGAGCTAAATGGCTCCCAGGCGCTCATTCTGGGAAGTTGTTTGGATATTCCTGTTGGAAATGCTCGCCCAACGGCACATTTGATAATCATCCACGGGCTCATAGCTCGATACACCCCTGCCCATCTGCCACCGTGGCAGCGTGCCCGCTCTCCAGATGGTCCTCGTGATTCACAGGGGCAGAGGTGCCAAAAAAAAAGATGGATTTAGATGACACCGTTAGTGCCACCTCTCCTGCCTTCCCTTGGCGGTGACAGCTCCGACAAATCAGCGCTGTGGCGACAAAGAATCCCTCTTAATAAAACGCAGGAATTAGGGATGGAAAGACCTATTAGGTCATTTACTCCAGCTCCTTGCCAGTGCCTGATCAGCACGTTAATCTTCCCAAATGCGGATATCGCCGTGGAAGAGGAAAAGCCAGGCTGCTCCCAGATATTCGGAGTTGCCAACAATGCGAGCGGGATTTCAGCTCGTGCCGCAGAGAGCCGCGAGGGCCATATGGGGTGTCAAAATCTATTACACAAAAGTTCAGCCTCCAGGCAATCTCCGGGAGAGCAGGCCCGTGACAGACATGGAAAATGTTCCCGTTGAGGGGAGGATCCAAAGGCAACGGAGGAGCGGGAACGTGGGACAGGACAGCAGGACAGCTCTGAGGGAGTTGGGAAAAAGGAGCACAAAAATATCTGGGGACATGAAAAACGGCTTGGAAAGGGCAGTCAGCTCCATTTTCCCTCTTTTTTTGGCCCTCATCCCAGATGATCTCAGTTGGTTTGAGATAAAATGGCCGAAGTTGTGGGATCCATCCCCATCCAAGAGTTGGACTTGATGATCCTTGTGGATCCCTTCCAACTTGGAATATTCTGTGGTTATCTCTTAAGAGAAATAAATCAGGGCTCTAAACATCAGATGTGGTCAATACCAAGCCACCCAGCATCCTGCTTCCCAAAACATGTCCTTTCCTTCCCCTTGGATTGGGATAACTTTAACAGTGCCCATTTTAAAGCAAAAAATTCCCTAAATTTTTTTGTAACTTCGCAAACTCAACCCAACCCTGATTCCAAGTCTCTTATCAACACAAGGGGAGCAGAAAAGTGAAGTGCACCCCAATTTCAAGGTGAATATTCCAAGTTCTGTCAAACATTCACTAAGAAAAGGGAAGAAAACAGCAGAATAAGAGGAGTTTTCCCTACATTTTGCCCTGAACTTGGGATAAAGGTGTTGAACAAACCTTGTATGGCAAAAGACAAGGATGGCTCCTCTACCAAGCTCTTGACTTTTCCATGAGCTGGCTGTTTTTTTCCCCATTTTCCCCTCTTTCCTTGATTCCCTTATCAATCGCTAAAGTCATGTAAATAACAGAAAGAAAAGGCTGCCATTCCTTGGGTGCTTTTCCCAAGATTTTTCCATCTTTCCTTCCCAGTTTGCAGAAACGGTAATCACTCAATTCACCTAATGAGGTGGATCTTTTAGATTTCTTGAAATCCCTTGAAGTCCTCCACCATTTATTTCCGTATTCTGCCTGGGATGGGAATGATCCCCCCGATTCCTGGTAGATGAGGAAAGAAATGGAAATCTGATGATTTTCCACTCAACTTTGCAGTAATAATCCACGACAGCATTGAAAAGGTGAGGTTCTCCTACTGTTTTACTCTTTTGCTGGAATTTATTCCAGGCAGAGGGTTAAAAAAGCATTGACTTAATTTTTTTTTTTAGAACATCTTTGGGAGAAAAAGCTGTGGGAAGACTTTGGGAAGGGGCACCGAGAAGTAGGGACACATTTCAAGGTGAATATTTAAAGTGCTGCCAAATATTTCGCTAAAAAAATTCTTCAAAAACGGCAGATTAAAAGGAGTTCTGCCTCCATGTGGCCCTGGAGTTGAGATGAAGGGAATTAATGAATTTAGGGAAGGATGCAGAAAGACTTTGGAAAGGGATAGCTGGTCTTTCATGCCATAATTAGCCAAAAATCCTGCGTGAAAATGAATGAATGAATCATCCATGAATGACACAGTTAGGAAGAAGCTGCTGTTACTGGGTCGCTGTTTTTCTCCTCTTCACTTAAGGGAAGAGAAGAAACTCCTTGTTTTGCTCCAAATAAATCCCCGTTAAAATGAACAACCAAGAGGCCACGGCTCCAGGGGACACCCCGCGGGCTCCCACATCCCTGTGGTGCCATTCCCGTTGGATGGGGCTGGGAGAGGCACCACTTAGAGAGGAAAAAGGTGGCAGCATCTGGCCCGTGAAGAATTTGCTCTTCAACGCTGGGAGGCTCCCCACGATGACCCTACGGTGAGACAGATCCCGCCAGGAAAACATTAGGACACTTTGCTGCCCACAAGGAAAACACAAATCCATTAAGGATGGAGGGAAATTACCCTGCCCCAGTGTTCCCTGGCCCGTGTTTATTCCAACCACCACCCCGTGTCCATTTGGAATACGCACAGTGATTATCCCGGAGCTGCTCAAATGAGCAGCGGATGGACCGCATGGAGTTCCTGCCGCTTCCCTTTGTTTTTGGCGGGTTTTCCCGGGAGCAGAGCTGCATCCCAGGCAGCCAGCCGTGGGTGCTGAGTGCTCCGTGCTGAATGGGATGCTCCTCTCCTGGTCCTTTCCTATTTTTTCCGCTTTGTCACTCCTGGAAGCGCTTTGATAGGAGATGGCAGCCGGTGATCATTGACAAAAGCCAGGAAGGAGAATGCTCATTTTGTGTCTTGGAGAAGGGAAAAAGGGAAAGGAGCAGCCTGTTTTTCCTGCTTTCATGAGCAATAAGCGGGAATATCAAAGGAAAGGATGGCAGGTTTCCGAAAGAGTGGATAAGAAAGAGATTTAAGAACACAATGGAGCATTGGTTTGGAATTGGAAAGAGTCCCTTTGGTTTCGGCGCCCTCCGGGAATTGGGGTTTACAGGAACAATTAGACTTGTGCCGAGATAAACAAAGACGGGAAAAGGGGAATGCATCCTATTGTCCAGAGCGCAAAGTGAGCTTTTCCCAGAAATGAAAAAAGAGCCAGGCTTTAATTTATGGAGAAGTGAGAGCAGAAGATTTTATCAAAAAATTTTAGATGCCGTCTTTGCTTCTCCAAAACGCAACAATATCAGAGTAGCGACTTTTGGGATGACCATGGACACTCGGCCCCTCCACATCATTCCATAGGCTATTCCTATATGACATTTCTTCCCTGTATTTTTCTTTCTTTTGCTCCTTCTTCGTAGTCCAAATCTGCCTTCCCAATGGCAGGATCCAGTGGAATCAAAGGTTTTTATATTGGAAAGCAGCTCCCAACACCCTCAGTGTGAGTGGATGCAAGGAGTATTCCGTAATCCAAGGATGACACCAGTGGGATGATTCAAGGAATATTGTCTCATGATCCTCACCTGTCCTTCAGCAATTATATGGGATGGAAGGCCCTTATCCTGGAGGTTTTTTCCAGCCTTAATAGTTCTGTGATTCCATGCTCTCCAGCCTCTCCTGGAATCCACTCCCAGGTTCGCCCGCCTCTCCATGAGAAATCCGATCAGCTTCAACCACTTCCTGGAGATGCCAAAGGTTTAGGACCAGGCATCCCAAACTTCCCAGGGAATGAAGCATTTCCTGCTGCTGGCCGAAATATTGGATGAGCTTTGTCCTTTGGAGGTGAAAAGAGCACCCAGGATACCCAGAAGTGGCATTTCAGGTGGGCACCTGGACTAGCAGGATAAAATCCTCCCCATTTCATCCCTCTCCTGTCTATTCCTGCCCAAAAAGCAGGACAAAGGAAGGCACCAGCTTTAAAATTCCATTTTGCTTCTGGAAGTTCTATTTTTGCCAAACAAGCTTGGTTTTATTCCCGAGCTTTGCTTTTCCTGCTGATCACGAGGTACAGAAATCAAGGAGAAGAGCGTGAAATGAACTTGAGTCGTTTAAAAGAGCTTGATTGATATGAAGGAAAAGCATTTCCCCTTGAATTCACTGCGTGGAGGGAGCTTTTTGAAATCCACACTTCTCATCAGGAAAACAAGGAATTATGTGTTCACTGAAGCCTGATCCAAAGTCTGGGAAATTACTAAACTTAGAGAAATGCAAATGTCAGATTAGTCTGGAAGCCCAGAATTAAGTTTCATTAACTCTGACTTTTTCTGCGCATCCATGATGTGTTTTCCCAGTTTATTTCCGTGGCTAACTGGCAGCCAAGTCCACCTCAGCCTGTTGGCTCCACAGGACAAGGATGGATGACAAAGGAGGACAGGGATCATCCCCCCCCATGCCACGGACTTCCAGGGGCAAGGCCACCTTCCTGAGCTTCCCATGGCTTTTCCAGCCCTCCCAAGCCCTCTGCACGCTGCATCCAAGGGGAAATGGCACGTGGGGTGTCCTGTTAGGGACGTGTCAGGTGACGCCACCTCTCCATTGGCTTAGAACCGTGCCAGGTGATGCCACCTCTCCATTGGCAGCACCGCGTCCGTGGCAGGTTGGCCCTGCACGGCTGAGCTGACTCAGGCAGGGTGCTGAGATGAAGCCAGATGGCAGCAGCTTTTCCATTCAGGACTCCTGAGTCACAGCTCATTCCCTGGATCCTTGATAAAGAAGCTTCTTCCCAGTTTTTTATTTAGCATGGAAGCGCTTTGCTCAGGAACCCACCCCCGGAGCAGCCTCCTACGGTGTTTCCTCCAAGATCTCCTCTCCACGGTGGGGAAATGAAGAAGCTTTGCTGGCAGCACTATTTCCAGCTCCCCAGGGATTGGGAAGTGCATGGATAGCACTTAATTCCCAGGGTGAATTAATGAATGATCATTAGGGGCCTTCCGCAGGGTGTGCACACAGGAATGGGACACCACTGCTAAGACCCGGCTCTGAGGAGCTCCAAACCCTCTGGATCATCCCATGGTCAGCCAGCCCATCACTCCAGCAAGGCAGCAATTATTTCCAAGCCCTGAAATGCAAATTCCTGGAGGTGACACCCTGGATGGCTCCATGGAACCCGAGGTTACAGCCCTGCCCTGCTGCAGCCACTTGGAAACAACCTTGGAATCACCCATTAAATGTGGAAGCTGCTCGTCATGCTTGATTTATCCAGCTTATCCCATAGATAGTTAATTAATCCCCTTGCCTGAAAACAATAACGAGTTTATTGCAGTCTGAGTGGCTTCCTGTTTTATCCCAGGATCTGCATTGGAACGCTGAGCTTGGGACTGTTCCAGTCTTCCTTGGGTTTGTGATCCAAACTTTCCTCGGACAATGGGAAACCCCACAGATTTGTGGCTCTCCCGAGGGCTGCCAGTTGCAGTTGGAGGATCAGCAGCCCAGCAGCAGCCCTTCTCTGCCTGGATCAGTTATTCCAGGGAATATGAGCATTTCCAAGGGAAAATGAACATTTCCAAGGGAAAATGAGCTTCCCTGCGGAAGCACCAGGATGCAAAAGCTGTTGCAGGCTTTATCCCTAATTTAATGCAATTCCCACCAGTTTAGCTCAGAACAGCCGTGATCCAAAGTTGGGAGCAAGGAAATGTGGTTTTCCTGAACTCTTTGGGAGGAAGGGAACAAAACCAAATGGGGAAATGCATTTCCCTTGGAAAAACACAGCAGCAGTTGCAGTTTCCTCAAGGATATTCCCTCTTTGCCATCCCTTTCCTCACCTTCTCCCACCAGCCAGGCTCCAATTATCCCAGAAAAGACCCAATTCCAGTGTTTATTGTCAGCCTTCCTAAGTGTCCATAGTTCTGGCATGGAAATATTCCCCTCAAGGGACCTGTGTGGGATGGAATTAATTTTTCCAGAGCGCTCGGGAATGCTCAGTTAGGAGGTGCCGGATTCCAAACTTGCCAAATACTTTAATTATTATTATTATTATTACACCTGATCCAGTGCAAGCACCACTGCACCTTCCCAGGGTGAAAAACACAGCTCTGGGTTGAAATTCCATGTGTTAAAAACTGCTATCCCAGAATTCAACTTCATCAGGATCGCCTGAGCCCGGTCCTGACCAATTTCTTTCTCCATGAGAGAAGAATGATTAAAACCCAGGATTCAATCAGCTGGGATTGCCCATAGAAACTAGGATATTATCATTTCTATGAGGGAATCATCATTGCAGGGATGTAAAAGCCACAGGCCTCCGTGAAGGACAAATCCACGGCAAGAGCTGCTGGAAACATTAGGAAAATAAAAGGCTTCTTGCTGTTAAGTTTCATTTAAAGGAACTTGAAATTCCCAGGAAGAGCAGCCATGAGCTGCAGAAACCCTCGTTAAATGATTTCCAGGGCTACTTGTTATTTTACCTTTGTTTACATGACTTTTATGGCAGGATTTAGATGGAACAGCTCCTTCAATCCTTTCCTAAACCCTCCCCTCCGAGCCTTTTCCAAGGATAGTGGTGATGCACAAGGAAAGGAGTTAAAGAATGAAAATGGGAGGGGAAAGGGCTTCATCCCGGAGCCTGGAGTAGCTACAAATCCAAAGAAACCCATTGGAAAAGCCAGGATGCCCCAGCAGGGCGGGATTGGCTGTAACTCATCCCAGCTCCACGGGATGACCCTTCCACTTTGCATTTCTTAACCTTTATCACTCAGCCCTCCTCTGCTTTGCTTCTAACATGATAAAAATCACGATTAACCGAGGGGAAGCTTTCAGAGAATTTCAATCCTCCACAAGAATCTTTGCACTGCTAAACTACTGGGAAGAGAAAACAAAACCAACCCCAAAAAGCTTATTTTATGTGCTGGATGAAAACACAGAGCAGCAAAGAAAAAACCTCGGGGAAAAAAAAAAGCCCTCAGATAAAATTTTAATCATATTTGCAGTAAATCAAGAGCAGTTCTGGGTTGCTCTGAACTTCACCCCCTTGGGGTTATTTCAGAATGAAGCCATCACATGAGAACCCCTTTAATGGTGACGTATTTCGTTGGGTTTAGGAGAAAAGGATACAAAAATCAGGGGAAAATGGGAATGTGTGGCTCACAAAATTAAATCCATGTGGGAAGCATACAAGAACCAGCCTGGGGAGTGAACTGTGGGCTCGAGGATTCCCATAATTGCACAGACCCCAATCATCCCCATCCAAACCCAGACTGGATTTGATCCGGGGATTTGGGGATTTTAGGGGTTATTCCAACCATCACAAGCCACGTAATTAACAGGGAAAATAGAACCACCACTTTCCCAGCAAATTGTTCCATTGTCAGCTCATTTATGAGGTGAAACAGTGAATTTTTCCCCAGTTTCCCAAATCCACCCCCAATATTGACAAAGAGAAGCCGAAAGAATTTCAGCCTCTCAGCACGGACGGAGACATTTTTGGGAAGTGACTTAATTGCAAACATTTTCCTTTTAGGAGCCACTTTGGGAGACACCTTAAAGGGATTTGTTTGCTGAATGTGTCGGGTGTTTAATTTCTAAAATAACACTTCATGGCCTCAGCACTCAGAGTGATGAGTCAGTCACTCCTCAAACCTTGGCCCACGCTGCCGAGTGACTCAGGGAAAAAACGGCCTGAGGGTGTTTGGGAAAAAAAGGGAAGGAAAAGAGCAGAGGAGGTGGCCAAGATTGGAAGGATGAGTGGCCTTTTCGGGGCCAGGGAGGAGCAGACAGGGATTTGGGGGATGGGAATGTATTTCCAACCTCTCCTGGTTGTCCTTTGTCCACCTGCAACCCCCACAGCCAGGAATTCCTTCCCAAAATCCCATCTAACCCTCCTCTCTCTGTTTGAAGCCATTCCCTGTGTCCTGTTCCTCCATCCCTTGTCCCAAGTCCCTCTCCAGCCCTCCTGGAGCCCCTTTAGGCTCCAGAAAGGTCTCCCTGGATCCTTCCCTTCTCCAGGTGAACATTCCCATCTCTCCCAGCCTCTCTTATTTATGCAGAGAATGAAATAAAAACATCAACTGATTCTTGCAGGCTCCCCAAAATTCCACAATCCAGATGCAGGAGAAACCCTTCCAAAGGGACACCCTTGCCTTTGGTGCTCCCAGTCCTCCTGCAGTGATCCCAACATCCCAACAAAAAGCGGAAACCTCGGAGAGGGAGGCGGCTCCGAGGCAGCGGCATCCATCAACAGCCAATTCATTATCCTAAATCCAGGGAGGATAATGAAACCCGCTGAAATATGGGACCAAAGGCCAAGGTTGGGTTTCCCTGGAAACCAGAGCATTGTATTGGCTGGCTTGTGTTGTTCCCAAACGTTGCCCTCGATATTCCAGCGCCGTTGGTTTGCCAAGGGAAACGTCGGAGCATTCCCCCCTCCCTCCCCTCCGTCCCTGCGTCAGGCTGACTTTATCTCCATTAATTTCTCGCTAAAAGGATTCCAAAGCTTGTCTTTTTTATCATTCCTGAAGTTTTTCCCTTTAATCCTCATAAAGACACTGCCATTTATTCCCCTAAATATCCTGGCCCACTTCCTATCTCCTTGGCTCTTGCCAATCTCCGGGAGAAAAGGAGTGACCTCGGTGGAGCCGGGGTGATAAGGCTGGGATTTATCAGGAGAAACTCCTACGAGCCTTATTTTCATTTTTGCAGCTGGGGCATAAATCAAGGGGATATCGGGATCGTTCATCCCTCGTGATGGATCTGTCATCACAGGGAAGGGCATGGGAGCAAGGAGATTTGTGGGGATCCATCCTC
Source organism: Corvus kubaryi (assembly GCF_017639235.1). Classification (NCBI taxonomy): domain Eukaryota; kingdom Metazoa; phylum Chordata; class Aves; order Passeriformes; family Corvidae; genus Corvus; species Corvus kubaryi. The sequence goes on from NW_024581135.1 coordinate 1,733,889, forward strand.
TCCCGCTCCGCCAGCGAGCCAGCGCTGTCATCCCTGATGGAAATGTGAGCACACAGTGGGAATAGCTGGGGAAAAGGGCTGATAAATGGCTTAACCAGACCATTCGCATTCTCTGCTCATAATTCCCGGTGTTTTATCTCCATGTTTTCAAACAGCAAGGGAATTTCAGGGCTTTTTGCCCACCATTCCTTAAACAAGACAGACTATTTTTAGGGACTGAGCTTTATGAGGAGAATTGAAAACGAGATGGGCTTCCCAGCAGGGTTTTTAATGCTCAGCAGCTCTTTTCCCCCGACATGAGGACCCTAAAAGCAGCTCCAGCCAGCCAGGAGATGCTCCTCCAAGCTCTGCTTTACCAAACCCACTGTGCACAGCAACTCCTGTCTTTTTGGTGGAAAAGAAAGGTGATTCCCCTATTTTGTGTGGATAAAGCAGTGCCTCAGGCCCTGGGATGCGCTCTAATAACAACCAGCCCCACACGCAGCAGGAGCTGCTAAAGAATGGAAAATGGAGATAGAACTATGTAAACATGAAGGAAGGGATTAAGATCTCGCCACATTTGATGGGAAAGCTCATAAATATCTTCCAGAAGTTCTCCTGGATGGCTTCGTTTTCTGTGTTTTGTCTGTCAGCTCTGCCCCCTGAGCAGAAAGGCAGCTGAAAATCCCACAAACAGCCTGGCTGTGGGGGGAATGACATTCCTGCCAGGACTGGGAAACGCAGGAAATATTTAGAGTTCACCATCCTTCCTCATGGGAAGGAAATTCCTGTTCCTTCTTATCCCGGAAAATTTCAGCCTTGGGATGAGATGCACCAACCCTTATCAACCCACAAAGGTTTATCAACATTGGAGCTTGGACTTGATGATATTCAAGGTCTTTTCCAACCTTAATTCCATGGTTTTAAGTTGGCAGGAGGCAAATTGTTTCTGTGTTTATTCACGTTTCTTTTCCAGCTTTTGCCTCTTTTCCCTCTTTTTCAGGGGGAGGCAAACAGGGATGTTTCCACACCCGTATTCCCAGCAGGATTGTGCCAGCCAGGGGACACAGTCCCTCCCTGAGCAGCCTCACCCTGCAGAGAGGAGCTCCAAGGGCACTCCTTGGAGTGGGGGACAGTCACTGCTCAGAATTCCTCCTGGGACTGGGAAAATTCCAGCTGGGAATGCTCCAGGGCTCAGGAGTGGTGCTGATGCAGAGTTCTGCTCTCCAGCCCCAAGGGGAAGGGAGCAAGAGTCACCACTCTGGGGCCATAATATTCCCAAATTTTGGTACTGGGGAGCTTCTGGCCCCCTGTGTGTTGCCCCACCAGTGCTACTGGTGGATTTTCCTGGAATCACTGGGAAACTGCTGATGGAAAAGGAAAGGCTGGCACAGGGAGAGGCTCAGATCCCACATTCTGTAGGTGGAGCAGGAGCTGTGCTCAGCCAGACACCTGGAATCCCACACGGCTCAGGTGCCTCTGGAGTTGAGCAGGATCTTGATCCTCATCCTTTGGGGACATGGCAAGATCCTGACAGGGAGCTGGGAGTGCTGCTGAAGGAAATATCCTGACAGGAATTCCCTCCAGGGCCAGTTTTCCATAGACACGGATGAAGGAGAGGGTCCTGCCTGACCAAACCTGCCTTTAATTGCCTCATTCCCATTCCCATCTCTCCGTTTGTTCCTTTCATGCCTCCTCTGCTGTCCCTCCCTCACTCCTCACATCTCCCCAGGCTTGGCTCCCTCTTTTTTCACCGCCATTTCAAATGCCCCAAAGGGTTGGACTTTTATTTCTCCTCTTGCTTCCCTGAATGCTTTCCCTTGGGAATAACACCAGGGTCTCATCTTTCATTCCCTTCTGAGCCCAGACAAAAGGAAAGGGACATTAAACCCACACAAAACACACCAATTTTGCTTTGATCTTGACATCAGCAAGTCGTTACAGGACCGGAATCAAAACAATCCACAAATTCAGCACAGCTGAAAGGAAGATTTCCAGGATTCATTTTTTTAAAAAATCAAGGTTTTGGGGAAATTCTGCTTTGCAACCAAGTCTTGCATACGAAGCCATTCTGCCCTGCCAAATAATCCCCAGGTTTTGTGGCGACAAAAAGGGAATTGAGCCTTATTTGCCATCATGGAAATCACGGAACTGCATGGAACCGAAGCAGCTTTTCCCAGGGAATACAGCCCACATTCCCACATTCCCTGCTCCAAATGCTCCTCTGGGGAGCCCTGCACGTTGCTCCTGCTCCCCTTCCAAGCTCAGGGAATTTTGTTTTGGTTCGAAGGCATCGAAAGAGAGGTTCTTGGCCCAGGCAGCCTGCGTGGCTTTCATTCCTGTGGTCACCGAACATCCACACTCCCGAGCTGTTTACACTCCCTGGCCGGGGATCTTTTCCCGATTAACCACCAGCAGCTTTTGGGATTTGCGTTTGCCCACAGGCACAGCTGGGAAGAGCAAACAGCAAACGCTGGGGGGAGCTGGATGGGCACATCTGTGTGGGGATCTGGGATGGTGCAGAGCTGGAGGTGAAGTGGCTCCTTGTGCTGTCCTCACTGATGGCTGAGAACGTGGAATCCTGGAATTGTCTGGGTTGGAGGGACCTTAAAGCCCATCCAGGTGGGCAGGGGCACCTCCCACTATCCCAGGTTGCCATCCAACCTGGCCTTGGATGCTTCCAGGGATCCAGGGGCAGCCACAGCTTCTCTGGGAAATCCATCCCAGCCCCTCCCCACCCTCACCGCAAAATCTCCTTCCTTATGTCCAATCTAAATCAACCCAAATCCTTCATTTTAAAAGCATTCCCCTTGTCCTGCCGCAGCAGGCCCTGACACAAAGTTTGGCCCCGTTTTTCTCACAGCTCCCCTTCCAGTACTGTCTCCTTTTCCTTCTGGGAATTTTCTTCTGTGGTGATTTAGGGAATTTTCCACACGTGTGTAGCAAGATGTACAGACAGGCCAAGGATTGGGATGTCCACATTCCCCAGGGTGGGATTTCTGCACGCGTGGCTCCGGCCAAGAATTCCCAGCCACACATTCCATCCTCTTTATCCCAAATTTCTCCTGCTAGAAACAAGCATCCCGTCACAACATCTCTGTTTTCCCCAGAAACTCTGTTTAAAACTTCTCTGCGTGCCCTGCTCGCTTTAGGAAATGCTCTCCCGGTGGCTGCCAGATAAAAAGCAGAGATAAGAAATGGACTGACCCCGGCAGAGCATTTTTAGAGCAGAAAGTTTAAATATTATGGATTTTTTCCCCGGTTTTCTGGGCGAGAGCCAAGGATCCAAACCCTGCTGCTGCTGTCCAGTTTGGCCTTGGACACTTCCAGGCATCCAGGGGCAGCCACAGCTTCTCTCCCAGAGCCTCCCCACCCTCAGTGTAAAAATCCATGACAATTCTCTTCTTCACCACGGCTTTAACGGCCCCATAAATTCCCGGGAAACGCCACCTTTGTATCCATCTGGATCCCGCCCCTGTTTGATTCCAGCAGTAATTACCGGGTATTTCCTCAGGCAATCAAGCCTTTAGCAGCCGCGGGTGCTTCTGCGCGCACAAGCCGGTATTAAAGGGCATCGCCTTCCAAAAATCAGCATCGCGGCTTTTAGTCCCGGCCTAAATTTCTGCTGGAGCATCTGGCTCGAGGTGTGTGGGTTTAACTGTGCACACATCACCTTAATTAGCGCCAGCATGAGGGGAAACAAGGCTGGGCCACGGAGTCCCTGGCAAACATTCATTTTCTGTTTTCATTTAAAGCACAGCTTTAAATGAAATGAGAATATTTCTCTGTAATGAGAAAAGCAGAGAATGATCAAAATCTGCCTCTTGCAATAAAAGCTTGGTTTCATTTCAAGGAGCTAGCCTTGTGTGCATCCCCCAAACCTCGCATCCCATCTTCTTGCAGCTCCCTGGTTTTGGGGTATTTGTGGCACCCTGCACGCCCCTAAACCCAGAAACTGCTGTCACACAATAATATTTTGGTTTTATATAGAAATAAATCCTTCAGCTTTGGACGCAGCCCAGACTCCAGCACTAATTTGGGCCTAAATCCACAATTAGGATTAAAAACGGAGTAAACAATAATGAACAACTCCTGCTGGCTTTGGGAGCGATGGATAAACACCGGATAAATCTGGGCACCTTGGAGGGAAGCCGTTGTCTCCACGTCCCTCCTGCCACAGATCCACATCTCATTTGGTGTTTTCATCCACAAAAGCCCAAAATTCCACGGGCTCGTTCACAATCCAGGGGTCAGCGAGGAACTCCTCATCCCTCACGCCACTGAGTGACTGCGAACGGCTCTGCTGGGTGAGCTCTGCCAATCCCCTCATCCATCAGGAATCCTGCACCCCCCAAAGCTGCTGGAGGTGTCTCATCCCATTTTCCTCCTGGCTTGGCTGGCAGACACTCATGGAAGTAAGGACGTGTCCAATCCCATTATATCCTCCAGCTGCACCGCTCGTTATTCCAGCTGGGATTGCGGAGTCTGATCCGTGCGGTGTGGGCTGGGAAGCTTGGTCTTGGAAAACTGGATTTTGGGAGTCTCATCTCGGTTTATTCCCTGCTGCAGGAGGGAGGGGCTCCAGCAGGGTTGTCCCGCTGTCCAAACTTCTCCAGAGCATTGTAGGCTCACAGAAGGGATGGGTTGGAAGGGACCTTTAAAGGCTGGATGGGGTTTGGAGCAACCTGGGATTCGTGGAAGGTGTTCCTGCCCCTGGCAGAGGTGGATGGGCTTTAAGGTCCCTTCCAACCCCGACCAGCCTGGGATTCTGGGGTTCTGGGATTCTACCTATGATTAGTTTCCACCTATTTTATGATCCAACCCCACACGGAAATTTCTCAGAGCCAGAGAAACCCCTCAGAGTCATGGACCAAATGAGGGGATTTCCAGCCCTCCTTGAGAAGTCATAGAGAAATTTAGGATGGAAAGCCTCTAAGATCATCGAGTCCAACCATTCCCAGCCAAGGCCACCACTTCCCCGTGTTCCCAAGTGCCACATCCACAGGGCTTGGGGACTCCACCACTGCCCTGGGCAGTTTGTTCCAGGGTTTAACCACTTCTGGGGAAGAAATTTTCCCTCAGATCCAACCTAAAGCTCCCCTGGTGCAACTGGAGGCCATTTCCTTTTTTCCTTAAGTCTGGCATGGAGGAAACGGAGCTGGGACCCAAATCCCTCTCTCCAGTGGTGAGGAAGTTTCGTGGCTAATGCCATGTGGGATTCCATCCCTGAATTCCTGCTCTGCTGGGCTCCACATTCAGTATTTCCCCACCAGCCCAGCACTCCCCTAGCCCTGTCCAAGCACAGCCTCTTCCCAGCTTGCCAAAGGAACAACCCACACCAGGCTCCAGAGGGAAAATCCAGAATTTCCAGTGCTCTAAAACCTCCACACATCCATTTGTTCAGGGAAAGGACGCAGGGATGGGGGGCAGGAAGGAACTGGGGCCCCCTGCTCGAGATTAGACCCAGATGGCCCAGCAGAGGTGGGGAACAGCCTTTGCCTCCCTGGTGATGGATGCACAAATCCCTCCCGCAGCCGGGAAACGGATGGTGATGGATCGGGAGGGCATTCACCTTGTCATTTGGAATAGGTCATCCCGTGATCTTATCACGTTTTAATCCATGTTTTCATCATCCCCAGCCCTTTCCAAAGGGAAATGTGGAGATGGGGACAGACAGGGTGCAGCGTTCAGGGGGTTTGATGATAATTTTTTTAATGCTTGCCTTTCCAGAGTCCTTTTTTTACCTCTTGTTTTGGAAGCTCTGGCTGTGGAATGAGATACCCATTTCCCAAGATTTATGTCACCAAATTAGTGATGTATAACTCTCAATGGCCATGAATTCCTGATGTCCTTGAGGGCACAGCAGGTTTAAGGGAACGCCCCACAGGCAGGAAGTTTTTAGGGTTGTTCCACCCGAAAGGATGAATCCTTTTAAAGCACCAAATACCACAATTCCCATCAGTCCATCTCCAGGAAAATTCTTCCCAACATCTTCACTGGAAAGGTTTCCCATTTTCACCTCTATTTTCCATCTCTGGATTTGGGGAGGAACAAGGAAGGAAGGAAGGAAGGATATTTTTACCCTTTTTTTCCTTGATTGTGCTGTCTGGAAGGGATCATTGTGGTCTCAGGCTGCTTTTGATCCAGGAATAGAATCATGGAATTATAGAACCAAAAAGTTTGGAAAAGACCTCCAAATAATTGAGTCCAACCATGTCTCCAAGTACCACATCCACATGGCTTTTAAATCCCTCCAGGAATGGGGACTCCACCACTGGACAACCCTTTCCATGAAGAATTTTTTCCCTAATATCCAATCTTTAGGAAGTGGCATCAGCTGAAACAAGACTTAAAGGGACTTCCCCGTTCCATGGGGATAATTTGGTGCCTTGGTGACTGTGTGAGATGTTGTTCTTCCTGACTGGAAGGATTCAGGGATGCAGCAGGAAGAGATTGAATCCAGGGAATCATCCTGTCCCAATTTAATGCCATCGAGCTCAGGTTAGCGGGATTTTTAATTGGAAAAGCCACTCCAGTAAAGTGCTTAGGAAGGGACCAAGCAGATGCTTGAGTTCTGATGAAAGAAATCATTAAAAACACAATGAAATCAATTTTGAGGATAGCAAACAAAAAACCAGGGAGTATCCCAGCCCTGGGAGAGGACAGGATCCCACCCCAAGTTGTTTAGGAGCTGCTGATGTCTGCAGGAACCTCGGGCAATGGAGGCTCAGTCTTGGCTCTTCCCCTCTACATTCCAAAGGGAACTGAGCTGAAATCTCCCCCTGGACATCCCTAATTACCAGGATCATTCCCATTCCAGCCTATCCCTGCAATGATGAGGACACTGGAGCCTCTTGCCCTCGGATGGGGCTCTCTGGGCACCGGTGGCAGAGCATGGAGTGATTTTTAATGCCTTTGGCACCAGCCACAAAACCAGGGTGAATCTGTTCCATCTGCTCCGTGCTCACACCCTCAAAAGTTGGGATATTTTGAGATTAAATGGATTTCTTGAGCCCAGCGGGGAGGTTTTTTGGGACAACGAGGCACTGGGGTGCATTTATGTCACAGGACTGAATTCTCTGGGATTTAGGGCATCTCCTCCCCGGAGCAGAGCTCTGTGCTCCAAATTCCACGGCTGCAACCTCTCCCCAGGCTGTGGAGAAAAGAGGATTTCACCCTCACAGCAGCTAAATCCACCTCCAGGGGGAAAGGCACCAGCAGCCTCTTGTCCCAGATGGAATTATCTTGGGAATCACATTTAACTCAGCCTTTCACTTTGTTTCATCTCAAAAAATATGTGGGTACAGGGAGGTATTTACACAGTGTTTATTTTTAGATTTAATCTGATGCAGAAACAGGAATTTAAGAAAGAAAATCAAGCAAGGGGAAGGTGAAAATGAATTTCTGAGACGTGGCTGGACCTGCTGCACCTCTTAATGAGATTTAGGGAGATCAATATGTTGATATAATATTCCCTGGAACAAATATTCCGAGAGGAAAGTGGGGCAAGGATGGCTGGGGGCTTTCCAAGCCTTTGGATCAGCTCTGCAGAATTAGGAGGAATATCCAGTCTGGAAAAAAGGTGGAGTTTAAGCTCTCAGTTAGAGAAAACCCAATATATTCAGGAGTTTCACTCCATGGAGAGGTGATAAATTTACAATTCTCTCTCTCTCTGATAAAGGCTTTGTTCTTGTCAAGGGATTATTCTCATATTTTGGGTGAGCTCAGATCAGGCATTTTTGGCTTGGATCACCCCTGTCATGACGGGGGAGGTTAAACAACAAAAAGGGCGGATTTTCCCCAAAAATATGGTGGAAATTTCTCAATGCCAAACTCTGCTGTCACAGCCACAGCAACTGGAAGAGGAATTCAACCCTGAAAGCAACACTTGGATTCTGAGCCGTGTCCTTTGTTCTGCACACACGCTTGGAAAAGACTTCCCAAAATATTGACTGACAAAGATTCCAAACCATGATCCAGTGCTTTCCAAAGCAAAAAAAAGAGCTGAATTTATGTCCCTTTGTGGTTGTTTTGCAGCGGGGACGAGTCCGAGTTTGGGAGCACAAGCTGAGGCTGCGGGGCTGTGTCTTGGGAAGGCTTCTCCCACTCCGTGTGCTCCTACTGGAGGTGGAAATTTTATTCACTCAGGCTGAAAATGAATTATTTCAATGGATTTGGATCCCTGGATGTGGAAATGGATCCCTGGAAATATCCATGGGATGGTTGGATGGGGCTTGAGCAACCTGGGAGAGTGGAAGGTGTTCCCACCATGGCAGGGGGTTGACATTTAAATATCCCTTCAAACCCAAACAGTTCCACGATTCATTCAAATAATTTCAGATGAAATGAGGGTCATTTACAGGAAATTTGATTGAAAACCTCCCATTTTTGGAGTCTGCTGCAAATCAGAACTGAAGGAGGTGTTGCAGGTGTTGAATATTTGTTATTATTGCTGGGCTGTGGAAAACAGATTCTTAAACTGGAAAATCGAGGCTGAGCCCCAGACAGAGCAAAGCTCAGCTTTCCCAGAGCAGCTGGGGCTGCCCCTGGATCCCTGGCAGTGTCCCAGGCCAGGCTGGGCAGGGCTTGGAGCAGCCTGGGATGGTGGGAGGCATCCCTGCCCGTGAGCTGGGGGAGCTTTCATGTCCCTTCCCACCCAACCATTCCCTGATTCCACGATGATTCCACGATGATTCCACAATGATTCCACGATGATTCCACAATGATTCCATGATGACTCCATCCCCTCACGCCGTGCAAGGCCATGACCCACACCTGGCTCAGCCTCCTGGCAGACAATCAAGGAAATTTGGGTTTTTCATGAGTCAGACCCCTCACCTGTGAGTGATCAAAAGCGAAAACTCAATCCAGATCCTCCTGAGATCAGAATCTCAACCCATCTGTCCCTTCAGACCCTTCACATGTCCTGCAACAAAAGCTGTTTGGAGAAAAAATCCCAAATAAACTATTTCAGAGAGGAGCCTGAGGTCACTCAGGAGCTGTCACACTCAGTCGGCTCCAACACGAGGCTGAAATGTGCATTTACAGCCCAGCATGGATCACTCCAGAGGCTGGGATGAGGGATTTTGCTGGGAAGGGTGAATCCCTCCACTTTTTTTTGTGCCTAAATACAAAGTTCAGCAGAATTAAAAAAAAAAACCAACCCAAACCAGCTAACAAAGGAACAAAAGGATGTGGGAAACATCTAGAGGAGAAATTTTGGGTTTAAAAAGGACATGGCATAAAAACAATCTGTGTTTTGTCCACAGCCTGATGTCTGGCCAAAGGTTCAATCAACTTTTCCTCAACTTTATGGAGATTTTGCATTTTTCCCCATTATTTTCCTCAACTTTATGGAGATTTTGCATTTTTCCCCATTATTTTCTGCAACTTCACGGAGATTTTGCATTTTCCCCCATTATTTTCCTCAACTTCACAGAGATTTTGCATTTTTCCCCATAATTTTCCTCAGCTTCATGGAGATTTTGCCTTTTTCCCCATTATTTTCCCTTGATTTCCCACCACTGCTCCTGTCTCCAGCTGGGAGCAATTTACCTCCTCAACCTCAGCAGGAATTTTTTGGGGGTCATTCCTTGAAGACAGGAATTCATTCTGATCCAGGAGAGCCCAAAATGTCCCTGCGTGTGTCTGCACCATCCCAGTGCCACCAGTTGGCATCCGTGGCTTTTTCCCGTGGTTCATGTGGGAAAAAACCCTCTGCCACAAACGCCCAAATGATGCCAAATTTTTCACTCTTCCCTTTTTCTCCTCACATATGGTAATAGTTTTCCCGTGAAAAAGAAGAAAAGCATGTCCGTGACATTTGCTACGGATAAAATAATAATAATAATAATAATAATAATAATAATAATAGTTTTCATTGGGAAGTTCTCTCTTTTGGAAAGGAAAACAATGCTTTTGAAACTCTCATTTTAAGAACGGTCCTTGCTCGTGTCAGGCTGAAAATATTTGGCTTGAGTTCAAGTGCAATGAAAGCAGTTTTTGGAACGTCCAGATTTACAGTAAAACAGACATTCCAGCCTTCAGACAGCTCTGGATGCAGAAAACCCTTAGGAACACTTGGGACAACCCATCCCGGAGACACCGAGCAGCTGTTTTGCCATTCCAGTGGCAAAAAAAAGGAGGATTTTGGGACATCTCTTGGCTTCCCAAAGCACGGGGGTGGTTGTGTGTGTGCAAACAACGGATCCGTCAAACCCAATCCCGTTTTTCCCAGGATCTTGGCCCCTCAACACCCCTGGGAAATAAATACAGAGGAAAGTCTCTCCTTAACTTGAGGGATCGAATGTTGGATGAGTTTCAGGGAAGGGAGGTTCCAGTGGGACAATCTAAGAAGGAGACCTCGCCCCAAGGGTGCTCAGGGATGGATCCCATCAACTTCTGCTCTTCCAGCTTCCCAAATCCACCTGAAACAGGGACAAAAGCCACGCTGCTGCCTGGGCCACACATCCATAGGTGCCACACGCCACGTAATTAACTTAATTAGCCAAAGCCCGAGGAGCAACAGGCGCCGGGACTGCTCCCCAAACCATCAACGTGACGGGAGAGCCGGCGCTAATTAACACCTCCTTAATACCTCCGCAAATACCAAACCTGCTGCCGGGAGAAATAGTTTCACACTTCCTTATCAAATTAGGGCGAAATCACTCCTAATGAGCGAAAATCAATTAGTGCGACACCCAAATGAATGTATTTGTGCTGTCAGCAAGAGTTATTTGCATAACAGTTTGCGAGGGCAGGGGAGATGCTGGAGCTGCTCCGTGTCCCTAATGAGGAGCTGCTGCTGGAAAAATTGTTTTATCCAACTCCCGGCAGCACCAGCTGGCACCAGGAGCATCGCAGGGGATCCGGCGGGGTTGTGCGTCCAAAAAACCCCCCAAATTCCAGGTAAATGTGGTCAGCAAGGAATGGGAATGATTTTCTAGCACGGCATTGCTGGTGGAAGTCCTGGTTCCTCTCTCATTTATCCAGAGAGGTGAATTCCTCTTCAGAGCCTCTCCAGGGAAAAACAAACAGCTGAAAATGGCACCTAAGGAGCTAAAACAGCTCTTGGAAAGTCATCCTTAGTTTTGTGTTGTTGTTAAAACCTTTAATTAAATTAGAGGAGTGGCGCAGGAAATCGACAGCAATGGATTTTAATCAGATTTAATTTTTTTTTTTTTTAATAGCTCCTTAAAACAGTTCCTTGCAGTTCTGGTGTCTTCCAACGTAGTTTTGACCTTGGATTTAATTGTTTTGGAGCTGTGCTTGTCACTAACACCAACGGGCCTCAATGGAATAGTCATGGAATCACAGAATCATGGAATGGTTTGGGTTGGAAGGAACTTAAAGCTCATCTAATTCCAATCCCTGCCATGGGACACTTTCCATTATCCCAGCTTGCTCCAAACCCCATCCAACCTGGCCTTGAGTAATTCCAGGGATGGGGCAGCCACAGCTTCTCCAAGCAGAAATATAAATGAAAAAATATAAATATAAATGTGGCCTGAAGTAACTTCCCACAAAGCTGAAATCCTGAATTCCTCTCAAGATGCACACACCCCCCCCCAACAGCCCTGACAGTATTTTCCAGCCCATTTTCTCCTTTAAAATCTGAAGGCCAGTTCTCTAACTTGGGAAAAATCCAGTCAATCCAAGGCAGACCATTTCCCTGGTAAAATAAAATCAGATTCGAAGATGCGTGGGCAGGGTGATGCTCTGTGATGATCCCGAGCTTTTCACATCCTCAGCTTGTTTTCCAAGGACAATAATAACCGTGTTCATCCAAACCCACCAGGCAATCCATTCCCACACTTTTAGAATGCCTGTTTTCATTGCAGTCGGGTTATTAAAAGCTGTGAGCACGGGGGAATATTTTAATCTCAAAAAAAAGAAAACTAAAAAATGACTCAAACAGCCCCATTTATTTCACGTCCTTGGAAACATCTGCAGCAAACATAAAACGATCTCTAAAATTGGGATTGGTGGGAGGTGTCCCCCAGGTTGGAGGGGTGAGTGACCTCTAGAGGTCCCTTCCAAACCAAAATATTCCACGATTCTAAAACCACGCTGGAGACATTTTCCCAGGAATTTTCTTCTTGAGCCCCTCAATCTTTTGGGATTCCACTTTTCACTGGATTTTTTGTGGTTTCCTCAGCAAACGCTTCATTTACCCACTGTGGGATCTGCCCGCGAGCACATCAGCTCCAGGAATTCCCAACGTGCTGGGATTGCAGCCTCTCCACTTAACAAAGCTTCACGCATTCCCTGGATTCACTTGGCCATCCCACAGTAATTCCAGCTGCCCTGGCAGCTCCACCTCCAGCACATCCATCACCCGGGAGGCACAGGCTAACGCAGCAGGGTTTGGATCCTTGGCTCTCGCCCAGAAAACCGGGGAAAAAATCCATAATATTTAAACTTTCTGCTCTAAAAATGCTCTGCCGGGGTCAGTCCATTTCTTATCTCTGCTTTTTATCTGGCAGCCACCGGGAGAGCATTTCCTAAAGCGAGCGGGGCACGCAGAGAAGTTTTAAACAGAGTTTCTGGGGAAAACAGAGATGTTGTGACGGGATGCTTGTTTCTAGCAGGAGAAATTTGGGATAAAGAGGATGGAATGTGTGGCTGGGAATTCTTGGCCGGAGCCACGCGTGCAGAAATCCCACCCTGGGGAATGTGGACATCCCAATCCTTGGCCTGTCTGTACATCTTGCTACACACGTGTGGAAAATTCCCTAAATCATCAGAAAATTCCCTAAATCACCACAGAAGAAAATTCCCAGAAGGAAAAGGAGACAGTACTGGAAGGGGAGCTGTGAGAAAAACGGGGCCAAACTTTGTGTCAGGGCCTGCTGCGGCAGGACAAGGGGAATGCTTTTAAAATGAAGGATTTGGGTTGATTTAGATTGGACATAAGGAAGGAGATTTTGCAGTGAGGGTGGGGAGGGGCTGGGATGGATTTCCCAGAGAAGCTGTGGCTGCCCCTGGATCCCTGGAAGCATCCAAGGCCACAGCTTGGAGCAACCTGGGATAATGGAAGCTGTCCCTGCCCATGCAGGGATTGGAATTAGATGGCCTTCAAAGCTCCCTTTCAACCCAAACCATTCTATGATTTATGATTATTTATCCAAGAAAACAAAAATCAGCTGCAGCTTCCTGTCAGATTTTGTGCAAAAGAAAGAAAATTCCGTGGAAACAGATCTTTCCTCTTCTCTCACATCACTCCATGATCTGCTGAGGGCTGTTTTCTCTCTGAAAATAAATGTTCTCCTGTTCTGTCTGGGCCTAATGCATCATTTGAACATTACGAGGGAGATCTTTGAAAGAAATCAGGTTGTGATCTCCTGGAAAGGATGGGAGGCTGCAAGGTCAGGGCGTGAATGAGGTGGGAGCAGATCAGCACCTGATGAAGCCAGCAAATATCAGACTGAAGCCAGAAGGATTCCCAGCCTCGTGGGAGGAGGGAGAAGCAGGGAGAAAATGTGGGAATGAGGGGGATCACAGGAGCTTGGAAAACCCCGTCAGCCTCTTTTAGACACCTCCAAAACGATTTCCTTTTACACGCAGAAAAAATTGGCACGGGGCAGCTCCTTGGCTTGTGCAAAGCAGCTCCCGGGGCAGGACAAAGAGCTGGAATAAAGAGCTGGAATAAAGGGCTGGAAAAGGCTGTGCTGCCAGAGCCATTAACGCCGAGCAGCTCCTGTGGCAGAGGCATTACCTGGCACAGTAATTAACGCGCTGTGCTCCCGGAGGCGCAGTCATTCCCTAAATGAGTCGTTTCTAAGGACACATCCATGGATCTCGGGTGGAATTCCTCGCCCAGCAGCGCCTGAGGGGAGCACACGGCCCGGCTTGGCAGGAGGTGCTACACACACGCCATGTGCTGGGGAGTAACACGGGGGTTTTTTTAGCTTTGCCGGCTTTAAATAGTTCCGAAGGCAGCGAGAACACCCTGGAAAAGCAAAATCCCCCCTGCCTGGCATCATCACGGTGTGTGGGGATACAGGAGCCCTGCTGGGAGACGTTTGGCAGCTCCAAGGGGGTTTTGGGGATGGATTCACCCCGGGACTCTGTGGAAGTCTCATCCTCCTCTGTGCAGCCTCTCCTCAAGGGATGCTCCAGGAATAATCCTGGACCTGTCACATCGGGCTTAGAGCCCTTCCAGGGCCTGAAGGGGCTCCAGGAGAGCTGGAGAGGGACTGGGGACAAGGCATGGAGGGACAGGACCCAGGGAATGGCTTCCCAGTGCCAGAGGGCAGGGATGGGTGGGTGTTGTAAAGAATTTGAACCTTGATAGTGTGCCCCAGCCAAACCATCTTTAATTATTTTTACCAGAGCCCTCAGAGTGGGACCAGGCTGGAATTGCCCTCACCGGCTCCATGTGGCCTCTCCACCTTCAGCTGCAGCACATCAGCCCCAGGAGGGGTTTTAAGCTCCAGTCTGAAGGTTCAGGGGGAGAGGTGGGATAGTTTTATATCGGCTCCCTGTCCTTTGCTGTCTTGTTGTTTGGATTTCCTGGACTTGGCTGCTGAGCACTGGATGGGTTTTGTTGCTGTCATTATCTCAACGCTGCTTGCCTGGATCGGGAGCCCCACCTGTTAGAGCCCTCAGGAATTCATCAAGGACTGAAAGGTAAACTGTGCTAAACTGGGAAAGAAGAAGCTGAAAAACTAAATACCAAGGCATCAAGAAATAGATAAAAAGGACTGTGCTGCACTGGGTTAAAACCAATCATATTATCAAAAAAGTGCATGTGGAGCTCACGGATGAAATAAAGAAAGCAACCCAGCAATGTGAGCTCTCATGCACAGCAGTTGCAAACTGTATATGGGCTGTTTTATGTAAAAGATGTAAAATGTATAGGTAGAGTAGTCTGTAAGAGTAGGTAGAACGTGTAAGTAAGTAAAATGCATAAGTAGGTAAAGTGCATAAGTACTGTGTTATGTAGAAGTTGTAACAAGCATAAGTAAGGAAGGAAATGTGTGAGTACAGGGATGTGTAGCTGTATAAGTAGTACAAGATAAGCAAGTGAAGTGTGTGAGGTGTTACGTCAAAGTTGTGAGATGTGTGAGCACAGGGGTATTTTAAACAAACAATAAGATGCTTCTGCACCACGATATTGATTTGTTGATCAGAAGGTGTGAGTCCCCGCAGATGGGATACTGGGAAGGAATTCCTGGCTGGGAGGGTGGGCAGGGGCTGGGATGGAATTCCCAGGGAAGCTGTGGCTGCCTCTGGATCCCTGGCAGTGTCCAAGGCCAGGTTAGGCGGGGCTTGGATCAGTCTGGGACAGTGGGAGGTGTCCTTGCTCATGGAATTGGATGAGCTTTAAGGTCCTTTCCAACCCAAACCATCCCACGATTCCACTTTCCACATTTAATTCCGTATTTATTGCCTCACCTTTGAGTCACTCCTATGGTTGTCCAAAAAAAATCTGAATTCCCGGCACGTGAGGGACAAGAGACAAATTTCATCCCCAGATTTGGGTCAGTGTCTCGTTGCCGCTCTCTGATGTCCAACAGCAGCAGGAGGGGACCATGGACTCGCCACGAAATGAACATTCTGTGACCAGTGTCAGCCCCTGAGGGCAGAGGGAGGAAACCCAAACCCGGCTGCAGCCCTACACCCCAACCACCCCAGTTCCAGGGCACAGCTGCTTTCCCTGCCTCCTCAGAGGGACAAAAGAGGCAGAGCACCCATGGCTAAAGCAGGAGGCCGTGGAGAGCCTGGATCAGAAGCCAAATCGCAGCAACGAGTGTTTGTGTTTGGTATTACCCAGTCAAATCCCCCCACGACAACCTTGAGGAGCTGCTGCGTTTTCAAACCCCGGCAGGAGCCCTACAGGACGAGGCAAAACGTTCCCTTCCTGCTTTCCCAAGCTCTTGGGAAGCAGGGCAGCAAAGCTCCTTCAAGGCACGTTGAAATGTCACGGACCTCCCCGAGACAAATATATCTTTTGTGCAATTTAAATGGCAATCAGGGAGCTGTTTTTTCTGATTAATATGGGCAAAGTTGGCGGCCGCAGCGGGGGACTGATGAGGCTAATCCGTCAATGTCCTTGAGAAAGGGACGCCTGATTGCTCCAAGCCACTGGAAGTGCATAATGAGGAGGGATCAGGACCAGGATGCCCCATCCCTCCTGCTCCAGTCCTTTGGATGTTTGCACCTCAGCTGCCTCCGCGGGAGGGATTTGGATGTACTCTCCAGAGGGCATCGCTGATGAAATGGGGAGTAGGAGAGGTTATCCAAGTCTGTGGGAGATCGGGTGCAGTACAGAGCTGGAATTCAGGATATTTGTGTGGTTCTGGCTCTCTGCATGAGCAGAGATGGACCTAAAGAACCTGGAAACGTGGCTATCTCACAGATTAACCTGTGCTCCCAGTGCTGCTGCAGCAGGCAGCTGCCACAGCCAAGGAACCACAGTTAAATCCATAAACAATTGTCCAGAGTCCTTTTCTCAGGGAATTTGTACCCTCAGTGGGAACAGGACAGGGATCACTGCCCACCCTTCCATCCTCTACGTGGGACCAGATATTTGTGATGCAGGAGGGCCCTGCAGCAGCCAAGGTGGGTGGCTCAGCAACCATCTGAGGGCCAAATCCACGCTTTCCTCTCCATCCTTTGAATCCAGGCTCGTCTCTCCCTGGTTTCTCCGCGCTCGGAGTGGGAGCTGTGGGTGTTTTTTAGGCAGCACAGTCGCCCACTGCATCCCCGCTGAGAAATGAGGAGTTTCACGGCTTATTGAGCACTGCAAATCGTCACAGCAGATAAGACACAGGCCCCTAATTATTTAATTCATTTTTTTTTTTCTTTCAGCTGTTACAGAAATGTGTGTGCCACAGCCCACAAAGCCATGCTCGCTTTCCTCCTCCCGGTGCTCCGAGCTGAGTTGGATATGCCCATGGAGAGGATGGAATCCCAGCCCTCCACCTCCTGGAGCTCTCCCCACCTGCTAAAATCCAAGAACTCTTTGTCCTGGCAGCATTCCCACAACCCCAGTGGCATCTTCCAAGGAGCGCAGCTTTCAGAGGGTCTTCCCACTTAGCATTTCATTTGGAAAGCTGTGCCTGCCTCCTTGGGATTTCTCCAGGTGGGATGCAAGGATTGGGATCAGGTTTTCCTGAAGGCAGCAATTGGAGTTGCTGCAGCAGCAACCGATGCATCCGTGTTGCTCCCCAGAGAGCGGAGAGAAGGAATCGTAACTCAAACAGAGCTAATCCTGATTTTTTGCTCCTTGTGGAGTAAAATATTCCTTATGAGCAGCTTTGGTCCAGCTTAACTCCCCCCTCCAGAGGGTGGATCAGGCATGTCCAGACAACGTTCCCTTTCATGGAATGCATAAACCATGCGGAGCTGAAGATCTTCTCCACATCCTGGTGTGACTGCTCTCCTCCAAAGCCAGGTTGCCTCCCATGTCAAAAGCTTCATGAAAGTGCCAAGGATAATTTCCCACTGGATTCACGTTTATCCTAAATGTTGCAAAGATAGAAATGCAGAAGATGAACGGAAATGGCTCCAGCCACGTTGGATAGAATTTACAATTGTTTGGAATAAAATTCCAGTGATAACGACAGCACAGCTCAAGTGATTCCACCTCATTTTCCTCGAGGAGACAAAACATTCCCAGATTCAGGCATCCCTCCTGCTCTGGCAGCACCTGGAAGGTTGGGAAGGGATCAGAAGTGCCCTGAGAGGTACCAGTGACCCCACCCAGCTCGGCTGCCATTTCCAGCCAAACCATCCCTCCTGACTCCCCTTCCAGCCCCTGGATCGCACGGATGCTGCGGGGCATCAAATCCTTCCCTCCAGCCTTTCATGCCATGGATTTTGCAGCGCATTTTTGGGTTGGAATTGCTACGGCCAAGGAGGAGGGGGCACATCCGTGTCCCACAGGGGCTGGGAATGCCCTGGGGTGGCACCGGGGCCTCTGTGGCACCTGGCCCAGGGCAGGGCACAATTCCAGCCCCGTTTTTCCCTGGCAGGGTGGGACACCGGCTGCCAGGATCTCTCACCATCTGCTCATCTGCTGCCGTAGAGCGATTCAAAGGGAGTTACACATTTGTAATGACCTGAATATTCCAGCGCTGGCACATTTGTAATTAGTACTCGCTAATTTGCTCTCAGATCTTTCCCTCTCCTGTAAAGCTCAGGCTGCTTTGCAAGACAAATGATCGCTTCCCTGGAATACCTTTCCTCCCCTTGGATCGCAAAGCAGCCCGCCCCAGGGCTCAGCCTGCAGCAGACGGCAACTCCGCCACCTTAGGATGGCTCTGGAAAACTGCAGGAAAAATCCAGCCCGAAATCCCGGCGGGCACTTCTCCACCTTCCATCCTCCACCTTCCATCCTCCCCTCTCCACCCTTCGTCCTCAACCCTCCAGTCTCCAAGCCCGATCCTTTGTTTTCCACCCTCCATCCTCAATCCCCCATTTTCCAACCTCCACATCCCATCCTTCATCCTCCATCCTTCATCCTTCACTCTCCACCCTTTGTCCTCAATCCATTCTCCACTCTCCATCCTCTGTCTTCCACCTTCCATCCTCCAGCCTCATCTTCCATCTCCATCCTCTGCCCTCCACTCTCCATCTTTCATCTTCCACCCTCCCATTCTTCATCCTCCACCCTTCATCCTCCATCTTGCACCCTCCACCTTCACAGAATTCCTGAAACACAAGGCAGGAGAGCAAACCTCACGTGGAGAATGCTTCCCTCACATCCTTCCTGTGATGCTGCACATCCCTGTCCTGTTCCCTGCTGCAGATCCTGGCATGGAGTTGTTACCGTTGGATTTCCACTGCTGGAGGGAGATTCTCCAAAAAGATCCAAAATGGGAATTTTTCCTCCGTGCTGGAGGAGGTTTTATCTACTCCCAGCCATGTCTGAAGGGAGATCGGTTTCCCCAAGGCACAGAGCTCCTCATGGCCAGTGTGGTCCTTGCTCCGAGCTCAGCAGGAAAGGCCAAAGGTCCCAGAGGGATCCCAGCCTGAGAACTTGGCCTCAGAAATGCTGATGTCAAGAATCCGAAATTTGGCAGGAAAAGCACGTGACCACATCCCAGACAGGGACACCAAACTCCTCCCCAGCCCCTCCTGCAGAAAGCTCGGTGCTGTTTTTTTCCCAAAGTGCAGCTCAGCAGCACAATCCCTGTTCCAAAAACATCCCTCCACCTGGAGAAATCACCTGCTGGCAGCATGGGAAGGAAAGCTTTTCCCTGGAAAACTCGGCTGGTGTGTCCCCAGGCAGTCGCCTTCCCAGTTGGCAGTGTCCTCAGATCCAGAGCTGTAATATGAGAAACGCTTGGAATTGCTCTGTATCCCAGAAATCTGATCCTACAGAGCCACAATTAAACAGATGAGCCATCAGAAAATATTTAATGCTTGCAACAGGTTTTCCTTCTCAGCCCCACCAGATAAAGGGATACTGGTGGGAAAATCCAGGGAGGCTGTGGCTGGAGTTCAGCAGAAGGACTAATGAGAGGGAAAACAATGTTCCTTTTAGGCCTGGGGCTTCAGGAGTCCCAAATTCCCAACATCCGAGCTAACACATCTGAAATGACTTCCCAAGTCCCAGCCCTGAAGTCTGTTTACATTTTGGAGAGCAGCCAAGAGGTGGCTTAACGTGGGTAAGGAATCCGTGTTGAAATAGGATTCCTTCCCAGGATATCCCTGGGGCTCCAGGCCTTCTCCGTGAGCTAAAGGAGACACGTTTGGTTTTTCCAACCCCCAAACCTGGCTGGTTGTTCATCCCCAGTGGAGCTAAATCCATGGGGAGCTGTGCAGCTCTGACCCCAGGCAGCAGGAATGGTGGTGGGGAGGATGGGAAGCACAGGGAAGCAAGGCAGCACAGGATTGTGGAATATTTAAGGTGGGAAAAGGCCTCTAAAATCATCGAGTTCAACCATTAACAGAGCCCTTCAGACCAGGAAAAGGAGGTGGGGACTGGGCTCTGCTCCCAGGGAACAAGGGATAGGATGGGAGGAAACAGCCTCAGGCTGGGCCAGGGGAGGGTCAGGTTGGATACAGGGAAAATTCCTTCTTGGAAAGGGTGGTCCAGCCCTGGCACAGGGTGGAACCCTCATCCCTGGAGGGATTTAAAAGCCTTTTTAAAG
Source organism: Corvus kubaryi (assembly GCF_017639235.1). Lineage (NCBI taxonomy): Eukaryota > Metazoa > Chordata > Aves > Passeriformes > Corvidae > Corvus > Corvus kubaryi. Next base: position 1,753,973 of record NW_024581135.1, read on the forward strand.
CTGATTTAAAAGTGTGGATGTGGTACTTGGGAACATGGATCAGTGGTGGCCTTGGCAGTGCTGGGAATGGTTGGACTCAACCTTGGAGGGCTTTTCCAGCCTTAATGATTCCATGATTCGATAATTCTCCCATAAGGAAGAGAATGGAGTTAGTTCAGGAAGGGAAAATGTGATTTTTAAATAAAACAAACAGAAAAGAGCTTCCCCCATCTCCCAGTTCCAGCTTGGAATTCCTTCCAGCCCTTCCAATTATCTTGCATGAGTTAGAGGGAGAACCGATCCCCACAAATCTCATCAGCTCCCTCAGACTTTTAATGGTCACCAACATATTTTCTTTCAAGAGGCTTTGATGCTGCTGCAATCCATACTTCCGTCTCATACATGGAATTTTATGTGTTTCCAACAAGATATTTATGATTATTTGTGCAGACACCTCATTAAGTGTGATATTTATTCGGTTTTGTCTCACCTTACATGTTTTCCATCAATGTTTCTCCAAGTGTTTAAAGCTGTTTATAAGTGAGAGGATTAAAAGTTTCATACATTTGTTCCTTAAGGTGCTCATCAAAGATGTTTTGATGTAATAATAATAATAATAAATTGAAGTATACAGGTGCATTTCCAGAGTTCCTGTTGAGCACCAAACCCCACAGTGGGGCTGAAAAACTCAGAGTAGGATAGGGTGAGCTAGGAAATTCCTACCTCAGGACATGGAGACGATTCAGGATTCCAAACCCTCATATTTTAGGGAATTAGATCATTTAATTCATCCCTCTGTCAGGCCTGGATTGCTCCTTATATTTTTGAGAGTGCCCCAGGAAGTAATAAAATTAATTGGGGTTGTATGTGAGGATATTGGAGATCGTGGTTGGGGATATCCAGAAAAAAGGAGGATTTCTCCCTTCCCTCACAATTATTGATCTGATACCGTATTTATGGATATAATATCATATTTATGGATATAATACCACATTTATTGATACATCTGGGGTGCTGCCAATCTCACCAGTTCACCCCCAGTAGATGTGGGCACCCTCCAGTTTCCAGCCCAGAACTGGGAATTCCTGCCCCATTTCTGCCCCAGCTCATTTCAGATTTGAGGCTTCCTTGGGGAACAAATCCTGCAAACAAGGGAAAGATTCCCATTGGGATTCTTTCTTCCAGCACCACGTTATGCCTCAATCACAATGCCTAAGATGACCTTCAGTCAGTCTGAACTTTTCCCTGGGGAGCAGGATGAAGAGGAATTTGCATGTCCAACCCTTTTTTCCCTGACATTTGCTGGCACGTGGATAGAGCTTCATTAGCTCCACGTTATTTATTTGATCTTCCCATTTTCATTCCTGCCTTTGATTACCCAATAACACTGGAAATTATTTGGAAGCCGACAAGGGGGTTCATCCTAAATAACAACCCTGCCACCTGACCCTCGTTATTCTCCTGTTCCTTTCTTTTCCATAGGCAGAACGGGAGGGAAAATAAAGAGGGATTAAAAAAAACCCCACGAGCAACGATGTCACGGAGACAGACGCCGCACATTCCCGCTCCGGCTTTTATCTCCGGGAATGCTGGCAGCCCTCAGATGTGTGAGCAATGCCGAGTTGTTACAGCACTGCTGGGATCAATGGCTCCATTAATCTTTCAGAGGCTGCCTCCTTCCATGCCCAATCCACGATTTAGAGGGAAAAAACCCACCTTGCACATCCCATCCACATCCCTGGAATTGTCCAAGGCCAGGCTGGATGGGGCATGGGATAGTGGAAGGTGTCCCTGCCAGGGAATCCCTTGGAATTAGATCATCATCAAGTCCCTTCTGACCCTGGAATTCCATGAGATAAATGTAAAAACCACCCCAGCAGTGGAATATTGGGAAGCTGGGGCTGTGAGCACCCCACTGGAGCAGGAACATCCCTTCTGACCCTGGAATTCCATGAGATAAATGTAAAAACCATGCCAGCAGTGGAATATTGGGAAGCTGTGGCTGCGAGCACCCCACTGGAGCAGGAACCTCCCTTCCAAGCCTGGAATTCCATGAGATAAATGTAAAAACCACGCCGGCAGTGGAATATTGGGAAGCTGGGGCTGTGAGCACCCCACTGGAGCAGGAACATCCCTTCTGATGCTGGAATTCCATGAGATAAATGTAAAAACCACGCCAGCAGTGGAATATTGGGAAGCTGTGGCTGCGAGCACCCCACCAGAGCGGGAACGAGCGGCACATTCTGGAGCTAACGGCAGCAATTCCGTTTATGGCTCTCTTTAAGTATTATCATAAGTGTTATTTAAGAGATGTGCCATCCTTGGATAGATCCCATCTCCCTGAGGAGAGGAGCCGAGGGAAAAACGCACGGAGCAGGAATGACTTCGTGTCATAATCCGGAGATTTAATGACGAGCAGAGCACGCGGAAGGAGGAAGGAAAGGGCAGGGTCGTGACACCGAAGCAAAAAGGATCTGAGTAAACAAGCCTGGGATTCTGCGGGAGAAACAAAGCCAGGGAAATGTGGGCTATTTGGATGGGAACTTCTCCCAAATGCTAAGTTCTTACTTCGATGCAAAGCTCGCATCTGGCAGCTTCCAAATCGAAATTTAATTGGAAAAACCACGGTTTTAAGACACCCCAAGGTCCAGGGATGGCACAGTTGCCGTGAGCCCTGTCCTGGGAGCTGGAGCAGGAGCAGGGATGCATTTCCAACAAGTAGGAATGAGAGAGAAAAGCGGGATGAGTGCATTTAACTGGGAATATTCAGTCTGGGAAGGTTTAAATTATATCCACTGTAAAGCAGGGAGGGGGCAACATCCATATGAGGCTGTGAGAGGGATTTATGTTCCCTGACACTGCTGGGACGGAGCTCTGGGAAGGTCTGGAGCCCTGGGGAGGGCTGGGCTCTCATTTTCCTGCCTGTCTGAAAAAAACCAGGAAGGGAAAAACCCTTCCAAATTCATTCCCTCCTCCATTTTCACTGTTAAATTAAATTTTTTCCTGAGAAAATGAAGCAGTTCCAGCACGACTCCTCGATGGCATTTCAGGATTAAACCCAAATATCAGGACCATGGAATCTAGAAATGCTGCAGTGAACTTCACAGGCTGCCTTTCAGCCTCCAAAAATTACTTGTGTAAGTAGAGAAATAACAATGATGGAGCTGATTTTACATTTTCTGAGAATATTTGACTGAGGAATTTCATGCAGCTCCGCTTGGGAAGGCACAAAGACTGTGGTTTGGAGCTGAGTGAATGCTCCATGCAAAGAGACTTTCTCCATCTGCAAGGCGATAAAATGGGAGAAGAAATGCCACATTCAGGGAAAAACAAACAGCACAAACAGCACAATTCCACCTCCTTTTTTTTTTAAGGGAACAGTTACAGCAGTTTTATACGGATTGGCTTCCACATGGACAGAAGATGTGGAGCAAAGGAGCTCCCAGCCCGGTTTTTCCCCACTGACGCTGAGTTTTCCATCCCCACAACCTTCTCCCATTCCCACAATTCAGCTAAGTCCCTCAATTTGCATATATGCAAATAACACCGGGTGTTTTCGCAGCTGGAGACAGAGCTCTGCCTTTCCTCCATTGGGCCATAAATGCTGGGAAAGAGCAGAAGCTGCAGGAAAACCAGCAACAACAACTCCAGAACAAGGAATTAGGAGCTGGAAAAATGTGAATTAATTAATTAATCGGAAACAGAACAAAAAGATTTGAGGGCAGTGAGCATCCACCAACCACTGTTTTGCCCAGGTTATTCCCAGGATGGATAACACCACTTGGAGTCATGGAAGAGCCTTGCTCACAAATATTCCAAAGGTTGGCAGGATTTGCATGGAGCTGGGATTTTATTGTGGTGCTTTAGGATAAGAGTAACGACATCCAAGGGCACCGTTCCCGGCTCAGGGCTGCAGCTGAAGCACTAAAACAGGAGCGACAGGAGCAGTTTAATCTCCTGCTAAAATGCAGATTTTTATTTGCCACTGGCTGCATCCATCGGGAATCTTTTGAACCTCTCTTCCCATTGTTGCCAGGTCTGTGGCAGGGCTATTCCAGAGGCAGGGATGTATCGATCCCGACCCCCATCCCGCATTTCCGACGGACAAAAGGGCTCATTTCGCACCCAGCTGGATTCCCTTTGTGAAGGACATTCCTAAAAGGGCTCCCTGGGGTCATCCACACACCAGGCAAATGGTATTTCTGGGAAAATAAAATAATTCCCACTATATTTAGGGATTAAACCTGGGAAATAGCTATAATCTATGCTCGGCTTTTGTTTTAAAAGGGCAGCGTCGGAAACCCTTTTGGAAAACCCCACAGCAGCATTTAACAGGAGGAGAAATCCCACCCTCAGCCAGGACAAACTGGAGGTTGGATGGGAGGAATAGGCTCGCGTTCTTTGTGGAAGCCACGTTGGGAAGACACTTCGGGAAGGATCCAACAACAGAAGAGATTTCCTTTGCTTTTCCAGCAGAGAAACCAGCCCAGAGATTCCCAGCCCAATCCCAGCAGAGCTTGGCAAGGTTCAGGTGGAGCGAGAGCACATCCCAGGAGAGCATTCCCAGTGCATTCCTGCCTCCTGTCCTCAGCCAGGCTGGACACAAACTGCTGGGAATTTCAACAAATCCACAGCCACAAGGAAAACGTTCAGCCCTGGATCCATGTCCAGGCCAGGCTGGAGCAGCCTGGGATAGTGGAAGGTGTCCCTGCCCATGGCAGGGTTGGAACGGGATGGCCCTTCAAGTCCTTCCAACCCAACCCATGCCTTGATTCTGTGATTTCATGATTCTCTGTGCCCACGCTGGGGCTGAATTCCTCCTGCTCCCAGAAACACCAGAGGCTGCAGGTACCTCCAAAGCCTGGCTCCATCCCATCCCCTCTGCTCCTGGGGAGGTGACTTGGAATCCCACAAGCTGGACACCAGCCAACAGCACCTTTGCAATAAAAATGGATTTATGATAAAAATTTCCCTGGAAAATGCAAGATAACACCCAAAACTGTTATTTTGTTTGTTTTTTTTTTTCTTCAGACACGGTCCCCGTGTTAATTAAGCAAAGCTGTTGGTGACCAGGGTGACTTTTGCCACATCCCAGGTGGCCCCTGCTGTTCCTGCGAATGCCAGCAGGAAAAATCCAAGAGAGATCATCACATTTCTGTGGCAAACACCTCAGGAGAAAGGCAAAAATCCCAAGCCAGCTGAGAGTTTTGTGTTGCTGGAGGAAAAGTGGTGCAGGATAAATTCATCCCACACGTGACCCATCCGAGCTCTTCTGACAACACAAGGACACTGATGGATCTGAAGCAGGCATCACTTTGACATAGGAGAAAACCCGACGTGTTCTGATTGCAATATCCCATGAAGCCTTAATTAAGGCCTTTATGGCAACAAAGAAAATTGGATTACATTATTCCAGGGCTAAACAGTCCCAAGATTGCAGGGAAGCCAAGAGGATGGAGCGTGACAAGCCACAGGCGGCTCCAACAGCAAAGACAGGGGCGACTGTGGGAGAATTTGAAGTGGTTTTGTGCCTTTTGAAATTATAGAGGACAAGGCCAGGATTGGCAGCAGAGGAAATCACACCTTCATTTTCTCCTGGGCTCTTCAGACTCCAGTTTTCCATAAGTAATGTGTGTAAATCAGAGAGCCTTGATGCAATCCACACGGATCCTGGTTTCCATAAGGATCGTGTTTTCCATCATGGCTTTATTTAAATGAGGGCATCACTCATGTCACAGTGAGGTGAGGGATGCTGAAAATTCCCAGCACACACCACAACCACCTGAATTCTCTGCCCTTTAAAACACCAAACCACTTCTGTAAGAACCAGAACTCCCTGAATTAAAATCCCAAGGGAAGAGCAGGCACGGGGCAGCTCCATCAAACTCTGCATAGTTTCAAACTTTTTCCATTTTATTATAAGATCACAGAATTCCAGAATGGTTTGGTTGGAAGGGATCTTAAAGATCAGCTGATTCCACCCCCTGCCATGGGCAGGGACACCTTCCACTGTCCCAGGCTGCTCCAAGCCTGGTCCAGCCTGGCCTGGGACACTTCCAGGGATCCAGGGGCAGCCACAGCTTCTCTGGGCACCCCGTGCCAGGGCCTGCCCACCCTCCCAGGGAAGAAATCCTTCCTAAACTAATCAATTATTCTTCCTAAATTAACTAAATGATAACAGAGTTTATGAGACAATGAGGAGCATCTGAAACCCTGCTCACATCTCCTCTTCCCTGCCTTTCTCCATTGAGCATAGCAGCCTCCTCTCCATTGTTCCCAAAAGGGTCAACAGCTCCCAGTTGGGGTTTGCAGGGAGCCAAAAGAGCAGGGATTCAGCTCTTGCCAAAATGTCCTTGTCTTTGTGTGTCCTTGTCTTTGTGTGTCCTTGCTCTCTGTGCAAATCCAAATCTGAGCCAAACCCGCTGATTTTCCTCGGTTCTTTGTCAAAGCCTTGTCAAACCTCACCAACATTTTGCCAAAAATCCCTCCCAGCCCTTGTCAAAACCTTGGCTGATTTCGAACTGTGGAAAACCACACTGGGACACCCTTTTTACAGCAAACTAGCAGAGCAAGAGTTATGTTTTAAGTGACATGTTCTAAAAACCCCACATTTTATTTATTGCCGTGGTCCCTTGGCCTTTTCCTGGCATCACACTCTGCATCCGTGTCCATGGAAAAACCTGGATTTGGGAGGCTTTGCCATGTGCCCCACCACGGTTTGGCTATTCAGATAATTAAAGCAAATAAAATTCAAGCCAGAGAATAAAAATCACCTCGCTCTTGAGTTGTAGGATAAATTAACTTCACAAAACACGAATATCATTTGTTTTAATAAAAGGGAGCCCACAGGGAGCTGGCTCATCCCAGCTCTGGATTCTCTGTTTGCAGGTCATGTTTGGCGTGTTCCCAGCTGGGGGTTCATCCCTCGCTGCCCATCAGATCACACACAGAGGTGTCTGGGCTCTGGAATATTGCTTTTCCATGTATTTTCCATGCTCTTTACTCCTTCATAAAAGGTACGAACGTGTCAAAGCCTTGCCAGGCTGATATTGATTTGCAGCACATCGTAAACGTTTCATCTTCGATTCCCTTCACTGAGCAAAAAGAGCTGGGGAAAATCTCATTCCTGCTTTGTTTTTTTTCTGTCTGCACAGAATTAGCAAACAACCAGGTTGGAAACAATGCCTGAAGCAGCTTCATCAAAAGCACAGGAATTTTTCAGCTGGTTATTTCGGATTATTTCAGGGGATGGCCCCGTGGTTGTGCAGATTTCATGACTTTGTGCTGCTGTGTTTTTATTTTCTTTGTTTCCTAAATGTGGTTTGGACAAGGAGAGAGGTTTGGGAAAGGGGCAGGGAATGTGCAAAAGCTCTCCAAGATCTCCCAGGTGTCACCTCTTGTGCTTCTCTAGGATCCATCGGCATCTTCCAGCTCCTCCCCGGGGCTGCATCTCCAAATTCTCAGCCAAAAATTCAAGTCTGTTCCTACCACTTGTTTCCCTTCTGTGGAGCATAAATTTAGGGATTAATTTAAAATTAGCAGAGCAGTGTTTTGGGAGGGATGAGATGTGAAATCTGAATTTAGCAGGTTCAGAATGTTTCCTCCCGATGCCTCATTCCAAAATGGCAAAACTGATCCACTTGGAAAAAAATAGATGCTAAACATCAATGGGATTAACCAACCCTAAAATTCCCCTCCAGATCTCCTCTAGGCTATAAGGAAATTATTTAGGCTGACCCTAAAGAAAAAAAAATATATTTTTTATTTCATTTGAATCTACTTTCTCTCAGTTTGGCCCACCAATTGCTTTAAAAATTCATTATCCACACAGCTTTGCTTCACTTCCAATAGGAACAAACTCCAACTACCTGAAAATCTGAGTTCTTTAAATATCCACACATTCTGAATTTTTATGGTCTACCAAAGTTTTGGGAGTTTAAACTTCCCCCATTATAAATTTTTATGGCCTAAGAAATTTTGGGGGGGGGTATAAACTCCCCCATTCTGAATATTTATGGTCTAGCAAGATTTTGGGGGTATAAACTCCCCCCATTCTGAATTTTTATGGCCTAGCAAAGCTTCGGGGGTAGAAATCCCCCCAAAGCCACCAATGACCACAAAATAAAGCCAGAAGTGCTGATTTGGAAATCAAATAGCTCTGGGCAAATTGCCAAGGCCATCAGGGCAGAGGTAATACCGGGAGATCAAATGTGGATCTCAAGCTATAGCGGAGTCAATTAAAAAACCCAATAATTTATTGGATTGCTGGAAAATTCCAGGGCTGGAGCTGCTGGATACACACCTGGTACACATTAAAGCATGTTGAATAAAATGGTCCTTGTGTTGCTGAGCCACCAAAGTATCTTCTTTAATATCTAGAACATGAAGAAATCGGGATTTTCCTCTTTTCCTTTTCACCCTATCCCTGCAGGAAGTTCCTGAAGGGAGCAGGGATGCAGCATCTGCTGCTGAGGCTCATTCCCTGCCCGGGCCAGGCTGGAGTTTGGGATGATGAGCAGGGACCACCAGGAATGTTTGTACATTCCCAGGGCCTGGAGCTGCCTAGTTCAAAAGACAAGAGTCTGAGGGGGAGAACAGGGTCAGATGGGATATTGGGAAGGAATTCCTGGCTGGAAGGGTGGGGAGGGGCTGGGATGGAATTCCCAGAGAAGCTGTGGCTGCCCCCGGATCCCTGGCAGGGTCCAAGCAAAGGCTGGATGGGGCTTGGAGCAGCCTGGGACAGTGGGAGGTGTCCCTGCCCACGGGGGATGAGATTTAAGATCCCTTCCAACCCAAACCAGTCTGGAATTCAATTCCAGAGATACAAAAACTGGGATTGTTACTCTGCTATAATCCCACCAAAAACCTATTTTAACATGCTAAACTTATGTGTTCTTTCCAAATCCTACTCCACAGCAGGCAGCAATTCCCAGGCTGTGCCGGAGCATGGAATAAAGGGCAGGAATTGCCCTCCCTTCATCTGCCAGGTGACAAAGGAGTCGCTCCACAAGGGGAAAAGGAGGAATGGGGGCAGATCCCAGTTTTGACACGGGTTTAATCTGAGGCACCGTTGTGCCATCAGGGTGTGGCACAAAAGGACATCAGGATCATCCAAATGGATCTGACTGGGAAGCAAACAACATCGTTTGCTCTTCCCTGCCAGTGCACGTGCAAAAAAGGTGAAATGGGAAAAGAGATAAAAAAGGGAAAATGGGAAAAGGGATAAAAAAGGGAAAAGGGGAAAAGGGATAAAAAAGGGCAAAAGGGAAAAGGGATAAAAAAGGGAAAATGGGAAAAGGAAAGTGGAGAAGAAAATACCCGGAGTGGCAGCAGCAGGTTGAGCCTTCATCCTGGAGAGTGGATGGAAAGATTGGTCATCAGGCCTGTGGAATATGAAAAAAAATTACAAACAAATATGTATTTAAATCTATAAAATTGATAATAAAGATATCATAAATATATAAAATATGCAATATATTTTTAAAATATAAGAATATCATAGAGATGAAAAGATATAAACATATACAATATAAATGTAAAAAAAAAGAAATAAATAATAGATAAAATATTTGTTCATACACTATAAAAATAAAAATAAAAATAAAATAAAAATAAAAATTTTAAAAAATATAAAAATAAATATAAAATAAATATAAATATAAAAATAAATATAAAATAGATATAAAAATAAATATAAAATAAAAATAAATATTAAAATAAATATAAAATAAATATAAATATAGATATAAATATAATATAAATGTAAAAAAATAGAAATAAATAATAGATAAAATTTTGTACATACACTAAAAATAAAAATGAAAATAAAAATAAAAATAAAAATAAAATAAATATAAATATAAATATAAAAATAAATATAAAATAGATATAAATATAAATATAAAATAAATATAAATATAGATATAGATATAAATATAATATAAATGTAAAAATAAATAAAAATAAATATAAAAATAAATATAAATATAAATATAAAATAAAGATAAAAGAAATATAAATATAATAGAAATAGAAATAGGAAACAATTTGAAAGCTCAACACCATTAAAACAACTCACACACAATTAAAAGATAACACTGCCATGCTTCCTAAAAGCCCTCAATTAATTCCATTTTCCAAAGCCTCTGGGCAGGACATCATGCAGGAGGGCTGTGAATTCCCCCCTATATCCAGCTCCATAGCCAAGGCAGGCTTTCTGCAGGAATCAGGGCTCCCAACAAATTGGAAATCACTCCTGGAATATTGTGCCGTTTGTTCCGATTAGGCACAGTCAAAAATCATCCCTAATGGAACAATGTCCGTGCAGCAGCAGGCGCACACGAGATAATTTAAGCAGGAGGAAATGGGCTTTGAAGTGGTCCCTGATGAGGTTTTGCTTGTTCCTAAGAGAATCCAGATGGATTCCAGAGCTTTTTTAAAACCACTCTCTAAAAGTGCCCCCCCTCCCCGTCATTAGGGCGCATTACGGTGACACTCGGCAGTTGGGATTTTATGGGGAAAATGATTTCCGAGTGGGATTTTCCTGGGAAATGTTCAGCCTCAGTACCTGAACCCCCACTCTGACATTTCATTCCCTGTCCTACACAATCCCTGGGCTTTGCATTTTGCTGAGAATCCATCCTGGGCCCAATCCTGCTTCCTGTTACCCTCAGAAGCTCATTAATCCTGACTTCCTGAGGGTGGCCTGAACTCGTTTCACCCCAAACTGTTCATTCCTGGTTTTCACAGCCGCAGTGGAGTAAACCCAGGGAGCAGCCACATGGATGCTCCACAAGGAGGGGAATTAAGCGTGGTTTTAAAGGAATCCCCGATTTTGCACTTTGCCGGGAATTTCCCTGCAAAGCCAGCCAGGAATGTGGGATTTCTGGATTTGTTCTGTGCGTTGCTTTGTCTCCAAAGCGAGGCAAGCAACGTGTTGGATGCTCCGGCTGGCTCAGACTGTGCAAGCCAAGGATGCTACAGCTAAACCAGGGACACCCAAACAGCCACAGAGCCCAAATCCAGGCTAGGATTGGCTTCCTGGTTGGAATTTTAAGGAAAACACCCCCACAGGCTCATTGTATCTCTAATTAAAACCTACAACCAAACCCTACCATGAGCATTGCAGCCCCTCTCCCCAGCCAAGCAGCTGCAGCAGGTCCCTCCCATCAGGATAGGGGTCACCAAACCTTGTTTTCTTTCTTCTCCTTCATTTTTTTTCCCCAAGATTTGACCTTCAGAAGGCAATTCCCGGGCAACCCTCACAATGAACGCCTTCCCCCGTGCGCGTTAAGTGCTGGGGAAAGCTATCAGGCAAAGAAAATTGATTCCCTTTCAGAGGCAGCGCCAGAGGCGGCGAGGGATTTGATTTCCCTGGAAGGTTGTTTTATTCAATGCTAACATTATTTAAAGGCCTTTCAATGGAGCTGTGCTCCACAACACCTCATTATGGAGGGAAATCAGCCTAATGATTGCGCTCTGCCTGCAGCCACCGCTTTCCGAGGGGCTCTCATTCCTGTTGGAGATGCTCTCCGCCTGGGAATGAGGTGCACCCACCACAGCAGCCCGGACAGGACGGGAAAAGGAAGGAGACCAGCGTTGTGCAATAATTGTTAGAATTCCTGGCTGCAAGGTCATAACAATTCCGTTGGAACACGTGGGATTTTGCGTTTTCCTGCCGCGTTTCCGAGCGCTTCAGAGAGTTTCATCCATTAAAACACAAGTTCTGGGCTGAATCTATTTGGTCTGGCTGTTTCCTTTCCATAAGGAACCCGCCAGGAGTTTCAAACCATCGGGAATGTGGTCATTTATTTGCACACCGCTTTACTAAGTGTGTGAACAGCACTTATCACCCCCTCACACACCTGCAGCGCCGGCACCTTTGCGTTTGTGGAACCAAACACATTTCTACAAGGGAATAAAGTAACACAGATTTTTCTCAGGCTTAGCCAGCAAAGCTCTTCCAATGTTTGGGTTTTTTTCCCCTCTCTGAACTCTCTGAAAAGGCCTTCCAAAAAATGAAATGACTTCAGGGTTTATAAAAAATATTGGCTGGAAGTGTTTGTGTTTTCAGTGAAAACTCCGAATTATAAAACAATTGAATGGTTTGGGGTGGAAGAAATTTCAAAGCCCATCCAGTCCCAGCCCTGCCATGGGCAGGGACACCTTCCACTATCCCAGGTTGCTCCAAGCCCTGTCCAACCTGGCCTTGGACACTGCCAGGGATGAGACAGCCACAGCAGTGGTAGACAGGTGGAAAAAACTTGTTGTCCACTCAAAAAATAATATTAAATATATTTTTATAGTGCAAAACTTTGGTTTAATAGATGAATCTTCTCATGAAGGGAAAGATTATGGGGCGATACCTCCTGTGCAGTCTAACAGGGGAGCTCTCTGCAGCCTGGCAAGAAATGTTTAACGTTATCAGAGCTGAGACTCGAAATTCAGCCTGGTACAACTTAAATCAGTCAGACCCAGTTCCAACCTTACATAATCTAAAATTTAACACCAACCAGAGCAATTTCCCCAGTGAAGCACGAATCAGGCACCAGGGCTGGCTCAGCAACCCCGGGCTTGCCCTCTTCCCCCTCTTCCAGCCCTCCTAACTGCAAAGAACCTCTGGTTTTCCGAGCTTTTTCCTGCTAATTGAATCCTATTTACTGCAGGCCTGCCTGCATTTACAATGAGCTGGGGGATCGTTTCTGCCCAGACGTTGGGACTCGGTGGAGCTGCAACTCATAACTCAAATGTGCCCCTTGCAAAGAGGGTTTAGAGCCCCCAGAGGAATAAATCCAGCACTCTGTGACCCTGCAAAGTCACCTCCCTGCAGACACAGAGTAGTGTGGGATCTCTCATCCCCCAGCTCCCAAAATCCAGAGCTTTTCCACCCCCTCCAGGCGTTGTGGGGCAGAGCTGGCTCTGGTTCTGATATGTTCCTACAGATAAATAGGGATTTTTAAACTCCTTTCCTTCCAGTTTGCCATTAGAGTGATTAATGGAAGGAGAGGAAATACGGATAGGGAGAGGAAAAATGGATAAGGAGAGGAGAGCAGCATCCTGCAGCCCACCCCTCCGGTCTGGAGATGGATGAGGTCGGGAAGAGGAGCCAACAGGCCACGCTGAAATCCCATCCCAAATCCAGGTTTAATATTTATAGCTAGGACAGAGCACCAGGAGCCTGAATCCCACACAGGGGTTGAATTATTGGGAGTTTTCCCCACTCTTCCCCTTCACCTCCAGCAGCAGCAGCAATTCCATATGGAAGCAGCCCAGCACTGGCCCAGCCAGCAAAGCAATTTGCCAGTCAACAGCTGCATTAACCAGGAAATCCCCCTGGGCAAAATTCCTCCCTGAGCCGCAGATTCCTTAACGGAGTCCCCAGCCCTCCAACAACTGGATTTTAATAACTTTAATAACCCCAATCCTGCGAGCTCAAGTTCAAGATTAAGTTTGGAGCTTTTATTGGACTTATTTGGGTGCAGGAGGGTTTGGAGTTGTTTTTCCTATCAGAGGCTTGGCCCCAGGCTTGCAGTTGGATGCTCGACTCAATTGCTTCAGTTTAACAATTTTTCCTTCACTTTTCCAACCGTTCCTAAAGTGCAAAGTGGAAGAAAGAGAAACCTGGGGGTTTATGGCCATTTAAAGTCCACGAGGAGGGAGATCCCCTCTGAGGAGCACATGTACGGCTGTAGGCATGGGACAAACCCATGGGAATGTCTCCTTCTGGGATGGTCACCGTCACCCTGCCCAGCTCCGATGGAGGCGGCATCCGGACGCCTGGCACTTCCCAAACCTCAGGAGAAATGAGGAGCTGCTGCCAGGAGCCTCCGTGCACCTTAACACCTCCTCATTTGCAAGTCTGGCAGCTGGAGGGGTCGGACACGGGGACATGTGGGAATTTGGACCCATCGCTGACGGAAGTTGCCCAACCCAACATGATGGAAGATGCCCAATCCAATGCAATGCAAGATGCCCAGCCCAACATGATGGAAGGCACCCAACCCAATGTGATGGAAGATACACAACATGATGGAAGATGCCCAATCCAATATGATGGAAGACACCTAACCCAATGGAAGATGCCCAACCCAACGTGATGGAAGATGCCCACCACAACAAGATGGAAGACACTCAATCCAACGTGATGGAAGATGCCCAACCCAACTGCGCTGGCACGGCCAGCCCAGCACCAGGATTTTGACGTGGAGAAATTGCAGGGCATGGCCAACCCCAGTGAGCAGGGCAATCTGGGCAGAGGAGTTCCCACCACTGTAGCCGCACTCGTGCAAGAACCTCATTGCTTCTAGATCTTTTCCTTTCAAGCCTGGTTCCAGTGCCAGAGCTGGCTTTAGCCCTAAAATGAGAATTCCAGACTGGTTTGGGTTGGAAGGGACCTTAAAGCCATCCCATTCCATCTCCTGCCATGGGCAGGGACACCTCCCACTATCCCAAACCTGGCCTGGAACATTTCCAGGGATGGGGCAACCACAACTTGATCCATCCCACAAATGTTACTGTCTCCAAAGGAATTCTACCACGCACCCATGCGGCACCAAAACCAGGGAAAGCAAAAGCAAAACTGCAAAGTCCCTCTTCTCTCATGTGAACATGTTGAGTCATGAGTTAATTAATGAGAAGTTACACGTGAAAGCTCCAGAATGAGTCTCCAGCTCTCTGAGTCAGACGCCCACAGGTTGGAGGAGGGAAGGAAGAGAGGGAGAAGGGCTTTGCAAAGGGATGCCCTGAGGAGCAGGACCAGGAATGAGGGACCATCCACCCGTCACATAATTCCCAAGAAAGAGTTACATGGAGCATGATGAGAGATGTCAAAGCTTAAAAAAACCCCAAAAAGAAATAAAATGCCAGACGTCTACAAGCAACAATTTGCCAGAAAAAGCAAAACAGCTGAGGAGGAGTAATATGAGCCACATTATTTTCTCATTTTCTTCATTAATTTTAAATACCAAAGCTTACATCAAGGCAGGCCCTAAAAAAAATGGGAAAAAAAGAAAGTTTAACTCTTTCTTTTCAGTGTGAATACAGCAGCAGGGATTTTTTTAGTGACATCTCCTTTGATTGGAGAGGATGGGACCAGGGACACAGAGCAGGGCTGGCTGCTGAAGAAGACCATGACATGGTGATGAACTTGAAAGTTACACCCAGCTTAGGTCCCATCAAGGGCTCCAGCCCAGATCTGGATGGGGAAATTTGGGGAAAGCCTCAAAATGCTTGGAGAGTTCTGCTTTCCCTTCTCAGGGTGACAAGGAGGGCAGTGGCCAGCGCTCCCTCCTGTCACAGATATCAGGACAGATCGTCTTCCTGAGCTCTGTTCTTTGTCCCTGAACACCACAGAGAGGAGTAATCTCCCAAAAAGGCAATTATTCCCAAGATGACCTGTGAGAAATTCTCTTGTTTGGTTTGGGATCAAACCTGTCCAGGTGCTCACCACCCTCCTTCCCTTTTCACTCTCTCCTCCCTGGACGCAGCCAGAGGATCAGCCCAGTTTGACCAGTAACAGCCTGAATTACTGGAGTTTATTCCTCATTCCTGCCGGGTGCTGGGATAGCTGGGCCTGAAGGATTCGCCAAGCCAGGCATGAAACAAAACGTGATCCGTTGGTGGAGACACCTTGGAGTAAAGATAAGGAACACCTGGAGCACATGGAACCTGTCACCCTGCTGTGACACCGAGTGACAGCCACCAGCAGTGTTAGAAATGCCTCAAAAGCACCAAATCCATTGCATGCACCAGGTCCTGCAGCCCCCAGAGCTCCAGGTCCCTCTCCAGCCGAGCGCTCAACATCCAGACTTCCAAGTTTATCGCCAAAGAGTAAACAATTCCTGAAGTTTTCATTGCCAAGAAGCTGCTTCACTGATGACTTGTAGAGGGATTTCTCTTCCCAGCTTTCATCCCCAGCTTGCACCTCCTTATCCTGCACTACTTGCGGTGATGAAGACAAGACTCAAATGCCTGAGACAGCAAAAAGCTGCTGGTTTTCATCTCCCTGACAAACACAGGCCAGGCCCCAAAGTATTTTCATCCAAATTCTCTTTCCCCAAAAGAATATTTTATTTCCATAATGTACAGTTCTCAGAGTTTGGGTTTTTATTCCTGAAACCCAAGCTAGAGGTGCTCCAGGTCAGGGGGTTTAGGAGAAATCTGGAAAGCTCTGCAGCCTCCTTCCCTTGCAGCTGGTGGCAATGCTCTGATGTCATGGTCACATGAGTCACCTTTTGAATAAAACACAGAAATCATCTCCCAAATAAGAACTGAAGCTTTTGGAGTTCCTATTTCCACGTATTTTGATTTGGAAGTGAAGAGGAACGTGAGCAGCAAGGACCTGGTCCTGCTCCCACAGCAACACCTACTGCTGCCTGCTCTGGCTTTCATCCCAATTTCACTTTTTCCCACTGTCGAAACCAGGATGAGAAAAAGCAGGAGAGAATGATTCCTGTTTGGGATCTGTTTCCATAGAAACACTGAAATTAAGAGGGAGAGGAGCCTTTTAACATCCCCCAGTCCCCCCAGTGCCAGGGCAGCAGAGAGACCCAGGCCCGGAGCTCCGAGACCTGCTCACACCCGAGCCGACAAAACACATTTCCATGGGAATCCTATGGAATTCCTGCCAACACCGACTTGTGAGCCATCCCAAACAGAATTCCACACTGCTGGGATTTAATCAGGGAGCAAATGCTCCATGGGAGCATCTTCCAGGGCACCCCTTGGCTGTGATGGGCACAAGGCGCCCTCACGCTCCTGCCTCGGGAGCTCCCGGATATATTTAACTGACAAGATGCACAAAAATCAAGCAAGAAGAACACGGGAGTTATTTGGACAAGGTTCACAGGTTTGCAGTATCCAGATGGAACACACAACTCCTCCAAGAACGTGAATATCATCTCTTTTTTCCTTTTTTTTTCTTTTTTTTTTTTTTTTTTTTTTTTTTTGGAGCAAATTAATGTGGGCCACCAGCCAGGCTGTGTCAAGAAGAACGCTCACATAAGGGAAGCAGTCACAGCACGACCCTTTGTCCCAAAAAACCAGCACTGTACTTCCCACTGCTGCTGGGTTTAGGGATAACCCAAGCAGACAAAGCAGGTTACCAGGCTCCTACCTGGCAGCAAAATCCAAGGAATCTGCTGGTCCTGGTGTGCTCCAGTGCTGGCTGGGAAGGAGGAATTTCATCTTCTCCTTTGGACGCCTGGAAATGAAAACATATGTGCCAAAAAAACCCCCAAAAAACAACCAACCCTGAAGCATTAATGAGAACTGGATGCTGCTTCTTGTTACTTTCTAAATTTGAGATATAACAGGAACAGCGAAAAATGTGCAAAGGAATGTTCTTCCCCCTCCACCCAACGACAACAAGCTTTTCCCTGGCAGTTTGCAGCACCATCCCTGCTCCATAAAAACACAATAAAACCACCGGGAGAAACGCTAGAAGAGATTGACAGAGTAAAACAAGAACAAAGTATAAACCCAGAAGCATCAAGAGTAAGCTCTTAAGTCTCTTCTTCCTAATCTTCCCAATGATCTCCTCCACTGCTCTGTTTTATTACCTCTCAGAAGGGTTTTAGCTTTAATATAGATCGGAATTACTGGGGAAAGGAAACATTTTAAACATTTAGGCATCCTAACTCTTTCAAGAGAGGCTGCTTAACCTTTAATCCTCCTTCCTCCACCCGCGGGCCACGCAATATGTGAGGGAAAAGGTCAGGAATGTGGACAAAGGCAATAATCTGAGTCTAACCCACTTTTCTGCAACCCAGGCAATCAGCAGTCAGTGCACAAACACACAGCACTGGCTTTTATTGCTGCTGAGGGCTGCTGGGCTCAGTTTAAATACTGGCAAGTGTTTAAACCAGTCCACAGGCATGGATGGGCAAGGAGAAGGGCTGCAAGGGACAGAGAGGGGCACTGGCAGCAGAGGGCTCATAAAACCATCCGATGGTTTGGGTTGGAACCTTAAAACCCATCTTGTCCCACCCTCTGCCATGGGCAGGGACACCTTCCACTGTCCCAGGCTGCTCCAAGTCCCAATGTTCAGCCTGGCCTTGGGCACTGCCAGGGATCCAGGGGCAGCCACAGCTGCTCCGGGCACCCTGTGCCAGAGCTGGGCTCTCTCCCAAGAGTTCAGGGCTGGCCAAGCAGGTCCTTGGCTGATGTGAGTTGGTTCTTCCCCCTTTTCCTCCCCCGTGGGTGTTTTTGGGGTGATCAGTGTGTTACGATCAGCTCTGCCCTGCTGTCCCCAGACCTGGAGCTCCTTAGGAGCTGTCACAACGCAGTGAGGACGTGTGTGCCTGTCACAGCCCCATCACCGCTGTGCACCCAGGCAGCTCATCTGGCTTTGGGGATGGATCCTGGCAGCTTGCAAAGCAAACAGCAGCAGAAAATCAGCTCCAGATCCCCCCGGGCCGAGCAGCTCCACAGAAACCCTTAGCGCTGCCACCATAAATATTCAGGAGGTGCCCCAGGGAGCAGCGCCTTCATTTCCTCTGCCCTCTCGCTGGCAGGGTGACAGCTCTGCAGCCACGGACACTTCCCCGACATCCCGGGGGAGTCTGGAGGGACAGCAACGCTCACACCAGGCAATGATGTGCTACAAAAGAGATGTCACAGCCCACAGCCACCCTGCCTCGGTGACCTTCCCAAACCCGCTCGCTTTATCAGCTCCGTAGCGCCCATACTAACGAGAAATGCCATTTTCCCCACATGTTCATTGATTCCCAAAAAGCTCCCAAAGGAGCAGGGAAATAGGTGCAGCCACTGGTTCACCCAGGGCCAGAGCTGGGTCCCAAAGACCAGCTTCTCCCTGGTGAAAAAAGCGAGCACAACAGAAAAAGAAAAGTGTTAAAAGGCACTCAGCCCTTCTGCTGGTTTTCCACATTAAACTGATTTACTCAGCGAAACATTTTGCTTGCTCCAAGGCTTTCTTCCCTCGAAGTGATTCACTCCAAAAGTTGTTTTATTCAGGGCAGAAAGGAGTCTCGCTTCTCCTTTCTCCTGAGCTGTTTAGGCTCGGCTGGAGCAGCTGAGCTGGGATTGCTCCCAGGGGATGCTGATTTCAGGGCGCTGAAATGATGATCTCACCACGACCTCAAGGCTCTCCTTTGTGCCTCTGTGGAGAAACCTCTGCTGAGCTCACAGCTGGTGTGGTTCATGCCCAGAGCTGGTGATGAGCGACTTTGGAACGGATTGGAGGGAGATGAATAAAGATGTGAATTTGAATATTCAAGTACACAGAGATGTGTTGATGCTGCCTTTTGTTAGACACACCAGACACTGATTTCTACCTCCTGTCAAAGCAAAAGATTTGGGAGACAGCACAAAATGTTGGGTCTGCTGTGTGGAGTTGAAAAAAACCCTACAGATTCAAAAAAACTGCCTGCACATTGCTGCATCTCTGGGGCTTTTTGTCATTCATCTACAGGTTTGAAGGAAGCATTCATTCCACTCCAGCTAAATGATCCTGAGGCTGTCAAAGTTGCGCATCTGTCTGGGAGGTAAACGAATTTTTAAATTCAAAAAAAAATTCAGCAGGGAATCAGCAAAACGGACCAGGAACGATCCCTTCCGATCCACCACCACAGCTTGTCCCCCTAATCCCGTTTCTTCTGATCAGTATTTATTTATCCCAGAGGATCATACTGATTTATCCCACAGATCAACCGATCATTAACCCCACTGATTCCCTTTCTTTCAGTCGTTTGGAAGATCCTGCCAACCGAAAATGCAAACAGTGTGCACCAAAGAAGCTCTTTGCAGGCTGAAATCTGACGTGCAGGATGGGAACGCGCAGCATTTCATGGCTCCATCACACAGACAGGAGATTTCAGCAAACTTCCCTCTCCCTTTGATCATCTCACAGGTCTCACCTGCTCCTATCAGAACTTTTGAAGGGGAATGTCTGATGTTTCCTTCTGAAGTCGATGTGAGAAAGTGAGGAGCCTTTATTTTAAGTTACCTTGAGAAAGGAGGAGGTTGACATATGCAAAATGGAGTTTTCAGTCACTTGTTTGAGTCATTCCAACACAAGAAAAGGAATCTGTCGGTGACAAGTCAGGAGGTTGCTTGTTATCCCTGAGCTGGTAAAAAAAGAGAATATTAAACCCACCAGGAAGGTGGTCTGGAAATTCCACTATTTCTTATTCTTCCTGAAGGATAAATAAGTGTTTATGGAATGAGGCATCAGCAAAAAGGCAAATTAGGAACAAGGGTTTGGTGACAGAATTATGTAACAGCAGCCAACCGGGTTTGTCAGCAGAAGGATTTCATTCTGCACAATAAAAACGCTCTCCAAGTGAAGAGGTTTGACTTTAACAAAGCAAAATGCAGTCATTTGAATAATTATTTGCCTCATGACTCTACCCAAGGCTCCTCTACAGCAACAATTTCACCCCCAAGTACCAAATCGATGCTGGAGAGCCCAGACAGGGAGTTCACACCTGGATTCTGCCTCACTCGGTGACTCGGAGGAGGAAATATCTGGGAATTCCTAATATGCAACATCTATTAATGGCTGTTTTCCTCCCAGTTTTCACTAAATGCATCAGAACGTCTTCTGGAAACTTTACGGAGCTCTGAATGTGGGTAACAAGAATTCGATGAGGCTTTTCAATATGGTTTTCTGGACTGATCCCTGAAATTCTCGGCACTATTTAGGTCCTTTCTCACTGAGCTGAGACGAGATTTGCTCCTAAAACATGGGACAAAAGAGGGATATTTAGGGATTTTCAGCATCCCTGCTACAGCATGGCAGCAACGTGCTGCACAATGACTGATTTCCTCAAGTTTCCAGCCAGGAGGTTTGGTTAAACTCCATCAATTTCAACAGAAAGGGCCTCCAACTGTCCTGCCTCACACGTCAAAAGAGACATTTTATCACAACATCCATCAGCCATCCCAGCTCCTCTGAGTGGGAAGTTCTGGGATTTCTGGTTTCACATTCTGCCAGATGCTGGGCTCTTTCATTCCCTGCCAGACAGGAACAGCCTCATAACTCACAGGCAGCACACGATGCCATAAACCTTTTTGCGAGACACGCTTCCCATCCTTGAGGGTTAAAAAATATGACCCTGTATATTTAAAAAAACCAATAAATGAGGAATCTGCTGGAATGAGTAGCCCATTAGGCATGGCACTGGCTTTAAGCAGGAATTCTGCCTCCTCAGATTTTCTAACAATTCCCAGATGGATAAAGAAAGATTGACCGAAATAGAACCAGCCTATAAAAAGCTGGTTTTGATACAGTTCTGAGGGGAACCTGCCTCCTTACCTGGCACCCAGCACATCTGGCACACAGACCCCGAGCCCAGAGCCTGGAATGCCACATTCCAGAGCAGATGGATGCCTCAGGACCAGCAGGGCTTGGAGCACTTCCAGGCTGCCAAGCCTGGTGTCTTTGCCACCAGCAGATCCCAGGAGAGAGCTCCAGGTCCTCCTGCTCCTTCTGGATCTCTCCATCCAAGAGCTGGGACCTCAGGAAAGTGCAGTCCTGATACAAACCAGTCCTTTTCCAAGTCCAGCTCCAGTGTGGACCAAATTCATCTCACATTAAAGTTAATCCAGACTATTTCTGGCCTCCAACTTTGGTGACAGCCTCAGCACCAAATTATTGATACCTAAATTCCATAAAAACCCAGATTTGGAGTGGGAGAGACACCTCCCAGTCATAAATGTAAATACCTCCCAAAACATCCAAGCTTCACACATTCCCTGCTCCCCACAGGCTGTGTTGGATGTGGCAGCATCCCTGAGGTGCTGCTGCAAGGGATACCTGGAGAGAAAGGAGACAGGAATCCCCTCACTCTCCCCACGGGAGCGAGGAGGAGCAGCTCATGCTTCCCAGGAAAAATATTCCTGTTTAATCCCTACCAAGAAAATGATAAAGCTTTTAAAGCTTCTCCATCTTAAACCAAACATGAAAAGCCACAACAAGAACTGAGATGAATTAATTAACTGAGATGTGTCAACCTCAGATCCATTCGGATAATCCCACACCAGGGCTCCTATCGGAACGATGTCCCTGGGAGTGGCACATTCCAGTTTAGGAAGGTTGATAAAATTATCTCTTGGGTGAAAATACAAACTGGGAGTTTCCAGATACAGGAGAAGCTGCGCTGGTAAAGGATTCCCAGTAAATCTCCATAAAGTGGAGTCAGAGCCAGGCAGTTTTCTGGGAAAAAGCCTTTTCCCCCTCTGCCCATTGGGATGGACATTCCAGCGGGCAGGGACACAAGGCCCTGAGATAAAGGAGGAAATCCCTTTCAGGTTCCCAGCAGTACATCCACAGGGGGAATGTCTTCCCAAAAAGAGAAAACAAATCATGCAAAGACTTATCTGGTGTAATTGCACCGCTCACTTAAAAGGCTCTTTCCCCAGTGGTAGCCAGCAAATCTCTGGAAATGCCAGAAGAAAGGGATTGTTCATGTAAACACATCCATTTCCAGGGGAAGTTTACGCTTCCTATAGCCAGAGGATGTTTACTTTTGTGGGGAAAGAGCACGTTAAAACCTTTCCTCCCTTCTCCTCCATCCCCGTTTCCCTGGCACTCCAGACATTCCTCATTCCCGAGGTTTAGCAGGTCAAGGGAAGGGGGAGCCTCAGTGTATATGCGAGGGAAAATAAATACAGGGAATGAAATGGATAAACAAAAAGGCTGAGCTGGAGTTTGGAGGCTAAAAATCCCCTGGCCGGGGCAGTGATAAAGGATGGCTGAGAACTGTCAGCTCTGCAGGGTGATCCTAAATATCCCCTGGACCACAGGCTGAGATCCCACTCCCTCCCTCTGCACTTTGGAACCGCAGGGAATGTGGCTGGAATGCTGGGGAGGCTGGGCATGCTCAGTTCCTGACGTGCTGCGAGCAGGTTTTAGAGATGCAAAATCGATGCCAACGATTTCAAGTGGGGTTTAACACAGTCCTAATGAAGTTTAATGGGTGCCATTAGGAAAATTGGGAGCACCAGCGCAATCCATCATTGCACAGATAAATGGACAATGGGAATAAGGAATATCTCGGTGTTCCTATCACCACTTATCCAGCTTCTGCTGTATCCAAAGGGAAAACCACCATGGAGAATTCCAGTGCCTCCGGGTGAATGCCACCTGGTTGACAGCAGAGTGGAATGGGGAATAAAAGCAGCAAAGACCCCCATTAAGGATGAAACTCTGGATTTGGGGTTTCCAGTCCAATTCCAGAATCTCATCCCAAAGTTCTGAAGACTCCAAGGATGGAGTTTGCACAGCTTCTCTGGGTTCCTGCAAGAGGAGAGAGGAAACGGCTGAAAATCCACTTTTTCCTTGTGAAGCAGTTTCTCAGGGACACCTCTGGCTCCTCTTCTTCCAGAGCGAGGAATCCAGCAAGTCAGGGCATGGAAGGAGAATCCCAGCTTGGGCTTGGAGTTTTTTCCAGGCAGAGGGTGGTGGTGACTGGGAAAGTTCCCTCTGCATCCCTCTCTCCTGAATTCCTGAGGCTCTTCCCTGTGCTGCAGCCTGTTCAGGGTGCCAAGAGGAAAGCACTGTCCCAAAAAAAGAGAGAAGAATCATGGAGTCATGGAATCATGGAATCATGGAATGGTTTGGGTTGGAAAGGAGCTTAAAGATCATCCCATTCCCACCCTGCCAGGGGCAGGGACACCTTCCATTGTCCCAGGCTGCTCCAGCCTGGCCTTGGGCACTGCCAGGGATCCAGGGGCAGCCACAGCTCCTCTGGACACCGTGTGCCAGGGCCTCCCCACCCTCCCAGGGAACAATTCCTTCCCAATCTCCCATCCATCGCTGCCCTCTGGCACTGGGAAGCCATTCCCTGTGTCCTGTCCCTCCATCCCTTGTCCCCAGTCCCTCTCCAGCTCTCCTGGAGCCTCTTTAGGCCCTGCAAGGGGCTCGGAGCTCTCCCTGGAGCCTTCTCCTCTCCAGGCTGGACAATCCCAACTCTCTCAGCCTTTCCCTCTGATCGTCTCCATGGTGTCCTCTGGACTCTCTCCAGCAGCTCCACGTCCTTCCCGTGCTGGGATCCCTGAGGAAAAAGAGCATCTCAGTAACAACAGGAAAACCTGGCCATGAACTTCAGGTTTCACCTCCAAAACTGCTGCAGGTTTTGGACACGGAGGAGTTTCCCTGAACTGAACCCATGGGGATTTTTCCAAAAAGGCTTTCAAAGGAGGAATTAGGAATCCTGTCGTGTGCGTTCCTTCCTCTCCCTCAAACTGAGAGCAGCAATCTCCGAGGGAAGAATTTAATCAAAGCCAGCTGCTAATTACTTTCCTGACACCAGGGGAGAAGGATGTTGGCATCCGAAAGATCTGGAAGATTTTTCCTTATTAATATTTGATAAATCTGTAATTGGATAGTTTGATTTTGCAGTCTCCTTTGGATAGAAGCTTTATTGAAATGAATCTTTATGAATTCAGACCACAAACTTGAGGGGCTGATAACTCAGGGATTGATTGGAGCATCTTGAAGTGGCAGCCCTGGAGAGGAGATAAATTGGGATTGCCTAAAGACAAGTCAATACAGGCTGGATGTAATCCAGAGTGCCTCCTATTAGAGGACATAAATCACATTCTGTAAAGAGTTAAAAGTTGAATTTCTCCAATCTCTCATCTCTTTTTTTTTTTTTTGCTGAAGTTCAGAGATTCCACATGAATATTTGATTTAAAAGCAAATGAGAATTAAGTGTGCTAACATTGAATTAATAAAAGAGTTGAGTGGCATCCAATAGTGAGCAAAATGTGCTCATGAAAAAGTCCAAAAATCAAAATTGCAACATTATAGCTACTTAATATATCACATTGTTTAGGAATGGATATCATAATAATCCTGATAAAATAAAGCCAAAACTTTATTAAATGATCTAAGGACACTGTAGGGCTGAGTTTTATCACCATGGACACAAAACCGATGTCTTGCTCTGATTTTGAACTATTGAAACCTCTGGAACTGGTTTATGTTAATAAACTTCTGCTAATAAACCAGTGGCAAAGGAAAATAAACGTCCAGAAATCTCTGGTTAAAAGTAAAATAAATTAAAGGCCTTGTGTAGAGTCGCTGAGGGATGGGAACGCCCAACCTTTTATTTGGGAGAGATTAAAATTCCCCATCCTCAACCAGCAAAGCTGCTTGGAACAGACAGCAAAGAAATGGCAAAAAATGAGAAGGAAGATCCTTAATCCAAAGGGTATTCCAAAGGGGTTTGTGTGTGTTTTCCCTCTGGAGCAGGAGCAACCAGCAGAACAGGCCTTTGGGAGGAGCTTTAGATGGGATTTGGGATTGGGCACCTCCCCCTTGGTATTTTTAATCCCCCATTTCAAGAGCTGCATTGGCTTGCACAGCACTGCACAGCCCCAGAGATCCTGGATTCCATCCCCCTCTGGAATGACGGCTGGAATTTGAAGTGGATGGGGAAAAAGTCGAACACCTTGGAGCGACTTCATAGAATCCCAGACTGGTTTGGGTTGGAGGGACCTTAGAGCTCATCCCGTTCCCAGCCCTTGCCATGGGCAGGGACACCTTGCACTACCCCAGGGCGCTCCAAGGCTCGTCCAGCCTGGCCCGGGACACTTCCAGGGATGGGGCAGCCGCAGCTTCTCTGGGAATTCCGATGGATAGCGCAGATCCCGTGCTGGGATCTTTCCAAGCAGCTCCCGGAGCTCCGGCAGCCTTGGGGCTGTGACCATTCCCTGGGGAGCCTGTCCAGAGCCTTTCCACCAAAAAAAAACCCCAGAAAAATCAACTGGGAGGGAAGCCATTCAAGAAGGTTTTTAATGTATTTTTATTATTTTGTATAAATTATTTGAAGTCGCAGTTTTGCGGCAGAAGTGCCACTGATGCTCTCCATTTCCAGCAAACCCCCGACCTTGCGCCTTTCCTTAGCGGAAACACTCCCCCCCGCCCCCCCCAACTCCCTTCAATAAAACCCCCTTTTCCCTTTTTCTCCCCATTTTCCACTTTATGGATCACCGGGAATGACTAGGGGGGGGATGAGGGCGGTTTACGCTCCGTGACTACCCCCTGGTGCCCCCCGCGGGTACTGTCCCGCCTCCGCGGCACCCACGGGCGCCCTTCGCTGCCCTTCACACTGGGCAACACCGGTTTGGGACCACCGAGGGGACACCTCGGCCCCGCCACGACAGATCCCGGCCCCGCCACGATAGATCCCGGCCCCGCCGCTCCCATGGGGACCTCCCCGGCCCCGCCGAGCCCCGCCGCCATCGCCGCTTCCCCCTCAGGGCCCCCCACCGCCCCGTCCGCAGCCGCGAGCAACCGAGCGCCGAGCGCCGAATTCCGCGCGGTTCCGCGCCGCGCCGATCGAGGTGTCGGCAGATCCACTGGCTCAGCCTGGAGGCGCGCGGCGCGGGCGTGACGGGGGCGGGCGGCCGCCGCCATTTTGCAGGAAGAGGTGAGAGCGGCCGGGGGTTCCTTCTTCTTCTTCTCCCTTTTTCCCGTTTCCTTCTCCCCTTTTCCCGTTTCCTTCTCCCCTTTTCCCGTTGCCTGTCCCCGGCAGCGCCGCTCCTGGGACACCGGGCTGCGCTGGGGGAGCGCGGGGGAGGCTGTGCGGGGCGTGAGGAGGCTTCGGGGCTGGGGAGTCCAGCGCCTTCCTTTCCTTTTCCTCTTCCCTTTCCCTTCTTTTTCCTTGTCCCCTTTCTGTCCTCTCCCCTCTTCTCTTCTTTTTTCCAGGGGTATCCGGGCCTGTCAGCGAGGGGAGAGCACCGTTTGCCATGGCCAATGTGAGTGAGCCACGCCAGGTTCTGTGGATATCACGGGAGCAGTGGAATTGAGCATTCA
The DNA here is from genome assembly GCF_017639235.1 of Corvus kubaryi. NCBI lineage: Eukaryota > Metazoa > Chordata > Aves > Passeriformes > Corvidae > Corvus > Corvus kubaryi. Next base: position 1,780,734 of record NW_024581135.1, read on the forward strand.
GTAGAGTTACAGACGGGTTTGGGTTTAAGGAAGGGACCTTAAAAATCATTTAATTCCAACCCCCTGCCATGGGCAGGGACACCTCCCACTGTCCCAGGCTGCTCCAAGCCCTGTCCAGCCTGGCCTTGGGCACTGCCAGGGATCCAGGGGCAGCCACAGCTGCTCTGGGCACCCTGTGCCAGGGCCTGCCCACCCTCCCAGAATCCCTTCCCAGTATCCCCAAGCCAGCCCTCTTTCCGTTTGGAAATCGCGGGAATAACGTAATTGAGGATTAAACACAAATTTTTCTGTGCTTTTTATATTCTCCTGTGCTCAGCCACAGAGGAATTCTGTGTTTCTGTAACACACGGCTTCACCCAGCTAATTTCAGGTTGGAGAAGAAAACGCCTTTTACTGATTTTTTTTTTTTTTTTTTTTTAATTCTTGCTCTTGCCATGGGACCATGAATAATTCATTCATTTCCTCGCTGTTGTTTCACTCGTGTAATGCCAGGTGTGTAAATATTTGCATGAGTGAGCTCAGTCACAGCTGTAATTAGTGACATCTCCATGCTGAGTGAGGCTGATAATAGGGAAAAATGCTCTTTTCTTCTAATTACATGTCGCCTGTAATTGTTTACATCTGTTTATAACGCAATCACGATGCAAAAATTAATTTCAACAGTGATTTTACATAATAGAGAAAGATTTAAGTGGGATTAGACTTTTGTTGTGTTACAGGAACCTTTTAAAGCTGTTATAGAACGAGGCAGCTTCAGGCTTGAACTGTAAATAATTGATTTAAGTCATAAATTCAATGTGTCTTTAAGCATTTGAGTATTTGTGATCTTGGTAGGGATTATTTTATATTTACACAGAGGTGCTGAATGAGAAACCATTTATTGCCGTAGGTCCTGATGCTTTAAACACAATTTTTGTAGGAAACATACAAATAGCACCGTTTATTCTGTTCTTTTAAAAGGAAACTACTTCTGAAAGTGCCTCTCTTGATGTAAACTTGTTCCACACATATTTAGTGACAAAACTGCATAGATTTTTGCAGAATCTAAGCTACAGCACTTGAGGAAAATCCTTTTGTGTTATTTTCTCCAAAGAATTTCTATTCCCCACCTGAAAAATTGAATTTTTCAAAAGCCACCCATGCTGTGGCAGGTGGGATTTATATTTTCCAGGGTGACATGCACGGAAATAATCACGGAGACAATCCCTATCCATAATTTAGTTTAAATTGTGGGGTTTCAGTGGTGCTAGTTAAAGATTTCAGGGCTTTTTTCCTCACATGAGAGACTTTCCATTAAGTGTTTCTAGCCTTTTTCTTTGCTTGGAATAGCAAAATATAGAAATAATAGTAAAATACTTCTAAAGCTTGATGTTAACAGCTGATCATAATTAAAATTTTGATATAATTATCAAGGGAGGATTTCTCTTGTGACCCACAGAGCTGTATTTAAATTACTTTAATTTTGTTTTTCCCTCCTCAGGTGCTCTGTAACAGAGCAAGATTGGTCACCTACCTCCCAGGCTTTTATTCCTTAGTCAAAAGAGTTGGGAATCCCAAGGCTTTTTCCACAGCAGGTTCCTCTGGCTCAGATGAGCCTCACGTGGCTGCTGCACCTCCTGACTTATGTAAGGAAAAGCAGATTTATTCCCTTTAAATCCGTGTGCTGTGGGAATTCAGAAGTGTGATTTTTATGACTTGTGCATCACTGATGTTTGGGATCAAATCCGTGTGTGGGAGAGGGGTTTTTCCTTGGGTTTTCCTGCTTTTTTTGGGATGTGCTGACTGACGCGAGGCCTCTTGCAGGTCCCAGGACTGTGTGGCCGGATGAGGTGATGGGGCCCTTTGGTCCCCAGGACCAGAGGTTCCAGCTGCCTGGGAATATTGGCTTTGACTGCCACCTCAATGGCACAGCTTCCCAGAAGAAATCCCAAGCTTCCAAGAGCCTCCCTGATATTTTAGCAGAGCCCTCAGCAAGCGAGAGGCATGAATTTGTGATGGCACAATACATCAATGAGTTCCAGGTGAGAACAGACTCCTCCTGGGTGTGAGAGAAACAGAACCCATCCCTCTTTCCTCCTGACAAAGGATTTTCTGCACCATTTGGAAATCTGGACTTTAACTGGGTTGAGCAAGAGGTCACACAGAGCCTGCCTGGAGTTGTTTTCTTTTAGGAGAAAGAAATACTTCAGGCTGTGTTTTGAAACAGCATTGTAGGAGTGACTTAATGGGAGAATTTCAGTCTCCAAACGTGCTGTTTGCCAAGTCTCACCACCTTTTACCAAGTAAAATTGAAATTTTCTTCAGTGTTTTACTTAATGGACCTGAATTTGCAAAGTTTGGGCAGTGTTTAATTCTGAAAACCATGGAATTCACACAGGAGTCCCCCAGCCTCACAGTGAGACCAGATTTTGGCAGAGCTGCCAGTCAGATACATCATTATCAACAAAAGCCTTGATACTTGCCAGCATGATCCCAACATTCCCACAAATCCTTAGTGCTGCTCACTCAGCTTTCCAGGCTCTGACTTTGTGGAATACTCAGATTTTGGGAGTCCATGAGCAAATCTCCACTGGAAAAGTGCTGGAGAGTGGATTTATGGATGAGTCATTATATCCCAATGTGCTTGGGAACCATCAGCCTCTGGAGAGCTGCCCAGGTTCTGTGTTCAGCTTGGGTGGATCCTGTTTGCCCCAAAAAAGCCACCAGAAAATTCAGGTTTAGTTCATTAAGTGAAAACCAGGTGCTTTTAGAATCAGGTAAATCTGAAATCTATCAGTTAATGTTGTTTGAAATACTTAAAATCGTTGTTTCGGACTGATAATTAACGAAAATGTCTGTATTTATGTATTATATTTATTAATATAATTCCTGTATTTATATGTATTCTGCTTTAACGTAATACAATTACAATAAAATATAAATCCTCCTTTTTTCTATAAAATATAAACATTTCTGTGTGGGTTTAAATAACACCAAAATCTATTTCACTTTTAATAGCTGAAAAATGTGAAGTCTCATTGCAAATCATCTGAAACTGCTCAAGTGTATCTGATCAGAAAACCTTATTTTGATGTACAGAATTTTTCCTGTTTTATATTAACTGAGAAAATTCCAATTTTCATGGTTTTTAGGGTGCTGATGCTCCCCAGAAGCAGCAAATCAATAATGCTGAAACCTACTTTGAAAATGCCAAGGTGGAATGTGCAGTGCAAGCCTGTCCTGAGCTGCTGAGAAAAGGTTCACTTTTATTTATAACTGAGAAATTCCAACTTTTAAAATGTGAAAAACATTGAAGGAAATGTTCTGTAGTTGATACCACAGAATGTGGAGTGGAAAAGGTTAATTCAGAGTTAATAATTACAAAAATCCCATTGTTTAGAATGGAAACCAAAGCTTTGCTGTTGACAATATTTGATATTTCATACAAAAATGTCGTTTCCAGTTGCTGCTTAAGTGCCAGGTAGATTCTGGAGTTAATTCCCTATCCAAAATCCAGTTATCAAATCCTTTGGCACTGGAACGAAACAACAAATGGGAATCATGAAACTTCTGCCAGCACTGAATTTGTATCTGATCTGTTCAAGCAGGAAATGACTGAAACGAAATTGGAATCAAACAAGTTTAAAAAGGGAAATCTGCCTGGGTGAGAGGGGGAGGCTCACATGGAAAAGCTGGGCAGACCATGCTGTTTTCCCATGTTTTAGACTTCGAGTCCCTGTTCCCAGAGGTGAATTCCCACCGTTTGACTGTGCTGACTGTCACCCAGAAGACTAAAAATGACATGACCGTGTGGAGCCAGGAGGTGGAGGATGAGAGAGAGATGCTCTTAGAAAATGTGAGTTCATCAGCTCATTTCTCTTTGCAGATGAAGCTTTGGTGCATTTCTAGCTCTGTTACTGTGTTTTTAAAGCATTTCGGAGTTAATCCTTTTCTCTTATAAAATGGAGATTTTTTTTTTCCCCCAGCTTTAAAAATTTTTTATTATTTTGTGTGAAATGTCTGCTTAGAATTCTTAAGTTCTTCAGAGTGGGGTGGGACAAAAGTCTGTTAAAATGTTACAGGAGATTAGTAAAGACACTTGATTGTTGTCCTGATCCAGCAACTATTTTCTCACCTTATTCCAGATTTAATCAGTGGATTTTGTGGGATTTCACTGCGGTTTTCCTTTGATTTCATTAAGATTCCACTGTAGAGTCTGTCTGAGCAGTTTTTACTGATCAAAAATATAAAACCCCACCAGTTTCTCTGGTGTTTTTTTCCACTTTAATGGATGCTTTTAAATTCTTTTACCCTGGATTTCAGTTCTGTTATTTCATCTTAACCTTGCCTTGTTCTTTTACCACTAGAGGTCTCTGAAAGTCTCTTTATTTCCCATTTTCCACAGCTTTGGCATTACCCCACTAAGTGTCGCTATTCACTACTGCCATTCCCCCTTAGCACCTCAAAAAAGAACATTTCTACCTATTATTTGTAACAATTTCCCCAAACCCAGCATTTAATCTGTATATAAATCATAATTATGCCTGAAATTCATCTGGAAATGACCTTTCCAATCCTTTAAATGCAAATGTGGCCTCTCTAAAGCAAACACACAATAAAGAAGGCAACATAAAATTACACACAAATTAAAATTCCCTTCATTTCAGTGCGTTCTACTCTTTGAATTATTTCTGGGCTGTTGCTTTTTGGCGTTGTAATCTGGTCTAATTATGTGTTAATTGGCATCTTTCTTCCTCGGGCACCTCCCTGTCAGGTCTAATCTGGTCACTGGCTGGGGGTGTGTGAGGATGTTGGGTGTAACCTCCTGCTCTAAAGGTTACAAACAGCAAATTCCCGGGGGAATCTGTTTGTTTGCTTGGAAAAATTCACCTGAAAACTCCTCATTTCAGGGGCTAAAAAACGAGGCTGTGCAGCCAAATCTAAATATTTGCATGAATCCAGCTCAAGTTTTTATTAACCTCACTCCAAGGGGTTGTTCCAGCACCAAAAAAGAGATCCTGGATGAGAAATGTTGTGCCTAAAATTGTGATATTTGGGATTTAATTTACAGTTTGGACATAATTAATCATCAGAGCCATCAAGCCTCAAAATACAGAATTTGCTGGGGTAAACTTCCCTTATTCTGAACTAATACAGAATTTACTGTAGAGGGTAAATTTCCCTTATTTTGGACCCTTAAGGAACTGAAGCTGAGTAATTATAATCATGTTTTTAAAAATTTGAAACTTTGAGCTGCTGAGGGCACTAATTGGAGAGAAAAATCCAATTTTTATAACTGAAATTAAAGGATTTTATCTAGAACAGATAAAGTTAGAAATAATTCTTTTTGTGTGATAACAACCTCATTCGATACCTTTCTTTTCCCAATTTTTTTTCCTTCCAGTTCATCAATGGTGCCAAGGAAATCTGCTATGCAATTTCTTCTGAAGGCTACTGGGCTGATTTCATTGATCCATCCTCAGGACTGGCAGTAAGTGATTGCTGTGTGGAATTTGGCTTAAATCCAACTTTTTCAGGGTAATTCCTTTAATAACTTAAGATACCAACCCTGAGCCAGTTCCCCACGTGTGTCAGCTCTCAGTTAGGAAATGAAATTGGATTTTAGGCAACTGGAGAAGTTTTATGCCCCAAATCTCTTGGTTACTTTATTCCCTCCCCAGGTAACTTGGGAACCTTGACACCTGTGAAGGTGAAGGGTTTGAAAAGCCTCTTTGCACCTGTTAATGATCCCTTTGTCCCAAAAAATGAACTTTTTGTTCCTATGGAACAACGGGAGCATTCAGTGGGAGATGAATTTTAGTCTGAGCTCTGCTAAAACCATATCGTAGTTCAAGGGGATGGTGGCAAAGCTCAGCTTAGTGGGGTTTTATTTAAAAACACTACAAAAAGCAGGGATTTATTGTGTCGACAGTGGCAAACAGGGGATGCTTATAAGGTGAACAGGCAGGTAAGGGGCTGTACAGTGCTTGAAAGCTTCCCAGAATTCCATGCATTTCAGGAATTAGGGATTGATGGAAGTAGGGTTTTGTCTTCAGACTCCATTAGTAACATCCTTGCCAAGGATCAGGAGTGGACTTCAAGTCAGAAGTTTCCTCCTGAGACAAAGAACTGAAATACCTGTTTGCATCTTACATACCAGTTTAATTTAAATACCAGTTTGCAAGTTAAACTGTTCACAATTCAGTCACATTTTTGCTCTTCTGACCAACTTTCCCTGTAGGGACTCATTGCAAGGTTACCTTTTTAATTTTTGCCATTTCTTAGGAAGTTTCTCTCGTGAGTCCATGTCCTGTTTGTGCTGTTTCTAGCAGGGTTCTGTCCTTCATTCCAAAGCACGTGAGGGTGGGATTGATATCCAAATGCACTCCAGTGCCAAAGGAAAACTCAAAACTTCTCCACCAGCCTGGCACAGCTGAACTCAGGCTTAGTTTTAAACATACTTCACAATTTTAAATCTTCCTGTGGAAAATCCTCTCTTTTTTTTCTTTTTGTCGTTTCCCTCAGTTTTTTGGGCCTTACACCAACAACCCCCTGTTCGAGACCGACGAGCGCTATCGGCATTTGGGATTTTCCGTGGATGACCTGGGATGCTGCAAAGTGATCAGGCACAACCTTTGGGGTACCCACGTGGTTGTGGGGAGCATTTTCACCAACGCTGAGCCTGACAGCCCCATCATGAGGAAACTCAGTGGCAACTGAGTCCTCAAACTCAGCTCCCTCAGGTTCTTGTGACCTTTGCGTTCTTCGACTTGATGATTCTCCCTCGGCATTGTCAGGAATTCCTCACTCCCAAGTGTTCTTAGAGAATGAAGTAGCTGTTATTTATTTGTAGTCTTTTGGGAATACGTGCTCACCACGTGTGACTTGGAATTGACAGCATTCAGGCAGGAGTTTAAATGTGGTTATCATTTCCTTTTTTCGTCTTCTCTCCCATCTTCACTTAGCTCAACAATTCTGCCTTTCACTGGCCAACTTAATATTCAAAATCCTCTGAAAATGCCACTGAAATTTCCAGCAATTCTGCCATTCCTGAAATTAGGAACTGGCAAAAAAAAAAAAGAAAAAATGGAATGAGTCATGAAATTGTTCTCCCAGAATACAGAACTTAATAAAATCTGCAGGACTGGGCTCATCACTCATTTGCTGTTGGAAAATGAGAATGAGGTCAACTTTCAGTGGTCTCCAGCTCATCCAGAGACTCCGTAAAAAGTCCTTAATTACCCTTGGAATTACTCATCTCTTACTGTTTTTTGTCTTCATGGTGCTTGGGATTTTTTTCCTCAGTGTTAGCTAAATATATTTAATTAGTTTATATCTATAAATGGAATTTCAAGTTGCTTTTGTAACTTTCTTAGGTCATTAAATACGTTGTGAAAAAAAGAGATAATAGGGCAATGCTTGGATCTCATCGTTGTTTTCCTGTACTTGGATGCAATCTAGACTTGCCTCTGGAATTTGGAAATGCAAAGAGAGCAATTAGGATCAATTATTGCAATTACAAGGATGTTTCAACAGGAAGGTTCCGGGCTCCTCAGCTATCAGAAAAACAATCAGATCAATCGGGGAACAACAGGGAGGACATTCCAAGGCACCTGAAATACCTGGAATTTCAATGCCTTGCAATTTGGCTCCAGGGATGAAGCAGTAAATCAGATTTTAATCTCATCCCAGTCAATCTTGGAGCAATTTTTGGTGGCACAGTGGGAACCTTCAGTGTTTATTCCGTGGGAATGCGGTGCAGCTCAGTGTGGATGTGGCTGCACAGGATGAGGATCCAGGAACTGTAACTTTGTCATTGGTCTTTTCCCAGCCTTACCCAACTCCGTGGATTTCCAGCCTGTCCCAGGAGCGTGTGGCTCTGCTGTTCCCTCCCCAGGGTCTGAGCCAGCCCCACCAAAGCTTTTATGGCTTTAGAACCAGCTCCTTGACCAAGTGCCTCTCTCTGTCCTTGTCACCACTGCACATCTGTGACTTTGCTGGATCTTCACTGGGAGCCAGGAAGACTTCCCAAAGGAAGAGTGAGTGCTCTCCATTCCCAATTCCCTCCTCAAGCCAGCAATTCCAAAGTTTTCCCGCTCCCCTGCAGCGTTGTCACCGCTGGTGGCTCTGCCCTGCCCACATTCCAAGGGTGAAGCGCCCGAATTTTGGGGCAGGATTGATTCCTTTCCCATGGAATTTGTGCTGTGATTCCAGAGCCCCATCCCTGATCTCTGCTATCCATAAAAGCTCTGTTACTTCCAAGGATTTTATTGCTGTTTTTTTTCCTCCTTCTCAGTGAGAGGATTAAAGAAGTTGAGAACTTCAGTGTGTTGTGTCTGTTTGCAAAATCCACTCAATTAGCAGGAGACAAATTAAAGAGGGTTCTCACTGGGCACTTGGGGAGAATTTTCTTGGATAAATACTGGGAAAATTGTGGAATGCTTCACAAACATGGGAAATATCTTGATGACTTTTTTTTTTTCTTCAGATGGTTTCTTGTGCTTTAGGAAGGGTGGGAGCTGTCAGGTTATTCCAGTTAAGCCTGGGATGTTCATTTTTGAGTTAAGTTTTGTCCTGTAAAGGACTTTTCCAGTGGCTTTTCCTGAGGCAGAAACCTCACTGGAAATACTGGGAGTTTTGCCTTGACCTCATTCACATCAATGTTTTATGTCAGGATTTGAGGGGAGATCTAATTCCTGATCTTTTTCTAAATAGAATGTTCTCAATTCCCAAAAAAAGCTGGAGCTGTTCCAGTTGTGTTTTCCTCCCATCAGAAGAGCCAACCTGGATGAATTCACTTTCTCCTATAAAATAAAAGTTCTGGAACGCAAAATAAAATAAATGATAATAAAATAATACTATTTTATTATATAATAATCAAATTCTGATAATAAAATCCAAACCAACTCCCAGTATTCCAAAATGAATTCCTTCCTAAGGTAAAGAAACAAGCTCAGGAGGAGAATTGCTGTGTGTAAGGCCTTGATTATCCTGAGGTTTTCAGTGGGATTGGGATCTTGCTTCTTCTACCTGGAGACTCCTCTGGGGTCACTTTTTATCAGATTCCAGTGGAAGTCAAAGTAGCAAATCCCAAAAAAGTTTTCAGCCAGTGGAAAGAGGATTGTTCATGTTCAAGCAGTGCTATAGTCACAGCTAATTATCTCTGGCTAGCTAGTTAACACCAGGGGACAGGGGTAAGTATTTTTGGGATTGATCTGGAGGAATTTATTCCAAATCTTCTCCTCAGCCTTCCTTGGGAAGTCACTGCTTTATTGCTGACATCCTCCTGCAACAAGTGCAGGATTTACATCTTGTATTTTTATATTTAAATATATATTTATATCTGTTTATATTAAGCTGTGCTTAACTTGGGAGAGAGCAAATAAACTGGGTTTTGATTAAAAAAATTAAAATTAATACTCTACAGTCTGTCAGGTGGAGGGAGTAAAAGTCCTGTTAGTGATGTAGAAGTGAAATTTAATAACAAAATAATTGCCTTGCCTCATGTGCCTGTTCCTTTAAAGCCTCTTTTTATTAAGGGCAGGGGAAAAAAAGCTGGGAATTGGAGCAGCTCTCATTCCAAGGGCACCAAGAGCACGGAACAAGCTCCTTCCACCGCAGCACCTGCAGGCTGCAACACCCTGCAGATAACCCCGAGGCTCAGAGGTACCATTGGGGGAAAAAGGGGCCCTCCCTGTGCTTCCCCTTCCCTGCTAATTGAGGTGTCACTCAGCAGGGCTTAGTCCAGCCCTAAAGCCCAGCAAAGCCGGGTGTAACTTCAGCCAGCTCCGGCACGGGGCCACGAGCTCTCTGCCACTGGCACGAACGGGGCTGGCAGCTTGTGCTGCTCCAGAGGCTGCCCAGGGGGCTCAGCTCGCGGCAGAATTCGGGCTAACCGTGGGAAAACGTTTGGGAAAAGTCCGTGTACCGGGGGGGATGCTCAGAGCAACGGGAATCATTAATTCGAGAGTGGCAATCGAGGTTTTATTCCTGGAGGGATTTGTGTGAGCCAAGACAGAGCACTCTTGGTTTTCCTGCTGTTCGGCTCTCCAGGCACTTTCCTGCTGGACTGAGGGCAAGGGGAAAGCTGCTCATCCAAACGTGTGTGGGATTGGATTTTCAGGGACGCACGGTCCAAAATGTCTGAGGGAGGGAGATGAGGAGGGTACTGTTCTAAGACATACAGGATTTATATATAAATACGTATTTATATGCATAAATATCTAGTTAAATAGATCTATTTAAATAGATATGTTCTATATGTAAAAATATATGTATAAATATATATTTGTAGAGATATAGTTTTATTTATAAATATATTATTATATATATAAATATGTATTTATATGTAGTTATAAATATAAATATATATTCATAAAATATAAAAATATCTTAATATATCTTAATATAGATAATATTTAATATATATTTATATATTATATACCATATGTAATGTATTTACATATTTTATATAATATAAATTAATATATAAAATATATATTTATATATATAAATATATATTTTAAAAATATAAAAAATATATAAATACATCTTAATATAGATATTTAATAAATATTTATATATTATATACCATACGTAATGTATTTATATATTTTATATAATATAAATTAATATATAAAAATATATATTTTTATATATATAAATATATATTTATAAAATAGAAAAAAGATATCAATACATCTTAATATAGATAATATTTAATATATATTTATATGTTATATACCATATGTAATGTATTTATATATTTTATATAATATAAATTAATATATAAAAATATATATTTATATATATAAAAATATATATTTATAAAATATAAAAAAGATATCAATACATCTTAATATAGATAACATTTGATATATATTTATATATTATATAGCATATGTTATATATTTGTTTTATATAATATAAATTAATATCTAAAAATATGTTTTTATATATAAATATATATTTATATATAGACATATATTTATAAAATAAATCTTAATATATTAATACATATAATATTTAATATATAAATATCTATTATATAGCATGTGTTATATATTTATATATTTATATATTTATATATAATATGTATTTATATATTAATCTATGTAGATACTGAATATATATATCTTTTATATATCTATAAATATAGATATATAAAATATATTAAAATATTTCTGAAATCCTGTACTTTAGAAATGAGGTGACTTTTGAAACCACCCTGTTTTCACTTAAAACCTGCCCGTGGGACTGTGTAAAATGAATTCCTTCTCTTCCTCTTGAGCTGGGCTTGGCTGGCTGAGGAAGGAGGATAAACTGTATCCATGGGAATTCTCTCTGGGATTTTGGCTGCCCCTTGATCCCTGGAAGTGTCCAAGGCCGGGTTGGAAGGGGCTTGGAGCCCTGGGATACCGAGTCAAATTCCTGCAGTTTGTTTTTAATTGATTACTTTCCCTCAGTGCTGACTAATTTAATTCCAGCTGGGATGGGGAACTACTTCCATCAGCCATCCAAACCTTCACCTGGGCACTGCTTTTGCCACTGGAATGAGCTGGGCTCTATTTTTATTCAGATTTTCGGGGCACTTTTCCAGCTGTGTGAAATGATCTCCTTAAAACCAGCTTGAATTCCCACCAGATAAAGGCACGGCTGTGCTTTAGTGCAGAACCAAACTTTGCCATCACTCGGAGCCTTTTGTGCCCTCAAATTTCTGTGCAGCCTGGCACTTCCTAGTGGAACTTTTCCCGAAATCCCAGAGTTTTCCAGGAGCTACATGTCCCTGTGCACACACACCCCCAGCTGCTCGGCCCCAACAATCCCAGCTTGTGTCAGCTGCAAGAATAAAACTCTCTGTTGGCTTTTCCGGGGCATCCCGCTCCGGGAGAATTCCCTTTGTTTCCAGGGAAGTCAGGGCCATCTGACTGAAGCTGGGCTTTGCCAGGGGCTGCACGCAGGGCTGGGTTGAGACAGCTTAGGCCTGGCTTAGGGATGCAAAGCTGGGGTTTGTGCCTTGTTAACAGCGGCTCCAACTCTTTAACCTGATTACACAAAATGTCTGAGACTGAGTTGTTTGCTCCCAGTCCTACCCTAAATGCAAACAAAGCCTCTTAAAACAGCAAATTTTAGCAGCAGCTCAGCAAAGCTCAGCTCAGACCAAACAAACCCTGGTTCAACAGAAACCCCTCCCTCACCCACCAGGTTTCCTCCCAGCCCTGCCCAGTTTGGCCCAGCACAGACCCACGGTGGGGTCTGAACTGATCCGGGCTCTTGCCAGAGGATTAATTGGAGTTTTATTGTGGCTGGGAGCTGCTTTTTTAGCTCTGAATGCTGTGAAAATGATGGAATTCTCAGTGAGTCCTTGCTCTGCAGGCAGTGAGGACTGCAGCAGGTTTTGGAGGGGATAATCTGGGCTTGTGCTGAGGCCAGGGAGGCTCAGGGGTGACATTTTTGTCACTCTTTGCTGAGGAGCTGCCTGGAAGAATCGCTGAACTCGAGTGGGGCTCAAACACTCGGGTGGTTTCGTGCCAGCTGGGCTTTCCCTCAGCTTTTTGCTGCTCAGCCCTAGGTGTGTGTTATCCCAAAAAAACCTGGAATTAAACCACCTCGAGCTAAGAAACGAATGCGTTAGAGTAGAACTGAAATGCTGCAGTGCAGTTATTTCCTTACTCCCTGGGAGTGCTTTGGGGACCTGCAGGAATTCCACAGATTCCTCTTTTTATGCTACCCAGTGATCTTTGCTCCCTGTGTTTAAAATCCAGGAAGACATCGAATTTCAGGAATATTGAAAAATCGAGGTTGGCGATGAACCATGAGAAGAGAGGTGAAGGAATGAGGGATGGTTGTGGAAAGGTGTGGAAAAGGAAATCAGGGAGTGAGGGGAGAGGGTGGGATCGCTGCTGACATTTTGGAGTGAGAGAGACGAGGAAAATGCATCATTTAGGGACAAAAGCACGGACAATAACATTAATAACTCGTACAGGCAGGAATATGAGCAGGAATCAGAAGAAATGCAGGGATTTAACTCCATCCTGTCTTCCTGGAAGTCTTCCACAACACCACCTGACTTTCAGCTCAGTCCCCTTTTCCTTATATCCCAGTCTAATATAATAATCCCCCAAACTGAGCTGTATTTAGGGAATTTTCTTTCAATTCCCCCTGTAGTTAATGAATCATTCCCATCTTTTCCTCCTGTTGAGCTCCCGGGGTTATTTGGTACAAATGGTTTTATTCTGGACACAAAGCGGAGGAATTGCTGTTAAATTTGGGATGCCTGGATCCTGTTTTCCCTCTCTGCTCTATGAAAACTCCACGTTTTCAATAATTTTATCATATTTAATCCCAGCCTGCTCTGGGGGATTTGTCCTGGTGTTTTTTCTTCTAATTCCACGGCTGGAATTTTACCACACACCTCACAGTGAACATTTAACCCCTTTATTTATACAAATGTACAGCATTTACAGGAGTTAAAAACAATTCAACATCTCAAAACATGATCCCAGAGAGTTCCTAAAAAATAAATACGGTGCAGCTCAGCATTTGTGGGGTTTGAAATCCCCCAGGAGCTCCAGGGACCGACCAGGAACCCCAACCTGGTGCAAGGGAGGGTTCAGGCACCTTAATTTCCTTTTTTTAAGCTCAGGGAGCTGCCAGAGGAGGGAAAGGCTTTGGAGAAATTGTTGATTTTCTGGGAATCTCCAGAGCCAGGTGGAACTTGCATAGAAAAAGAGATTAAAACTCCTCTTGCTGGGTGAGGGAATCCCAAAAGGACAACAAAATTCCAGGTTTGGCTGGGGGTGAGACCAAAAAATGTTGATTTTATAGTAAAAAAAAAAATCGAAAAAGAAGAAAAGAAACAGTGGTGAACGTTAATTTTCATAAAGATGTGTATATAAATCTTTTTTTTGAATATATATATATATATATATATATATACATTTTTTTAATAACATCCCCCTTGAAAAACACACTGAGCCTTTCGTTCCCTGGAGAAATCACCTGGAATTAAGTGGGGAGCACAGGCTGCTCCTTAATATCCAAGAAACCTCCCTGGAAAATTCAGTCCCGAGGCCACAAAACTCAGGACAGCCCTTTCCATGAGCAGATTCCTGATTTTTCAGAGTATCCCATGTGGGTTCTGGGGGCTGGGGAGCTCTCCACCAGTCTGCATTTCCCTGTAACTCCCCCCAAAAAAGCACTTTGAGCCTAAAAATCCTGGAATTTGATAGAGCTCAAGTTACGTCGGAACAGGAATAGGAAAAAACCTGCTCCTAAAAGAACAACTGATTAAAAAAAATTAATTCTAAAACAGTTTAAAGCAAATCCATGACACCCTGCTTTTATTACTGACTTTGCAAGATAAAGTGGATTCTTTTTTAAAAGTGATGTAAAACATTTTTAAATTTATATTTATATATTTTTGGGGATCATTTCTATATTACAGGCTCACTGCCTTGCAAACCATCCGTTTTTCCTGGCAAGGTCAGCGTTAGGAATCTTTCCCACCACTTTCAAAGCCTCCTCAACATACAGAAATAAATATTGCATCCGTGATTTCTGAGCCAAACAAGCGCCTCAGGTCACCCAAACACAGCTGGAGCTGGGAGCAGCCCAGAATCCATGGAATAAAAATCCCAGGAGATGTTCAGGATCAATTTTCTCTCTCTCAGACTGTGGGGTTTGGGGTTAAAATAGGAAAATATTGGAAATATTCCCCCTAAACCAGCGGGAATCAGGTGAGCAGCAGCTCTTCATCCTCCTTCCTCCTCGTGCCGAGGGATGTGGACCTCAAATCCCTCTGGAAATGAGGATTTTTAGGGATTTCTCTGGTTTTCCACGTTTTCCGCGGTTTTCCACGAGTCCCGGGGTGCTGGACCCCAACGGTGCAGGGCGAGCCGCTCCTTTGGAATCTCCTCCTTTCCAGGTGCTGCTTCCTTGCTGCGAATTCCTGCCCCATCCCAGAGGAGCAGGAGGAGTGGGAATGCTGGAGAGACCCCCGATTATGTGTTAATTACCGCATGTTAATGAGACAGCGGAGTTAATGAGCTGGGAATGCCAAGGGGGACATTCCCAAGAGGTGAGCGGTGACGCTTTAAACAACCATTTCTTCACCAAAATAAGCCAGACTTTATCAAAGTTAGGCTGGACTTGGTGGCTTTTCCAGCCTAAGAGGTCTTTTCCAGCCTGAATGATTCTGGGAATGCTTTCCAGGAGTTCCTTCAACAAACAGGAGAGACGTGGGAATTTTAGTGCATCCCGATGCCAAACTCAGGATTATCCAAGAACCAGGAGGGAATTCAGCCTTTCAGGTGCGTGCGGCTGTCCGGCGTGGCTCGGCTGTGGCAGCGTGGCCCTGGCTCTGTCCCATCCTTGTCCTGTCCCTCTCACTGTCCCTGTCTCTGTCCCTGTCCCCATCCCTGTCTCTGTCCTGTCACTGTCCCCATCCCTGTCCTGTCCCTCTCACTGTCCCGTCCCTGTCACTGTCCCCATCCCTGTCCCGTCCCCATCCCTCTCACTGTCCCTGTCCA
>NW_024581135.1:1796252-1841451 GCF_017639235.1 Corvus kubaryi
TCCCCATCCCTGTCCCTCTCACTTGTCCCTGTCCCCATCCCTGTCCCATCCCCGTCCCTCTCACTGTCCCTGTCCCCATCCCTGTCCCATCCCCATCCCCCTCCCTCTCACTGTCCCATCCCCATCCCTGTCCCCGTCCCTCTCACTGTCCCTGTCCTGTGGCCGAGAGGCAGCGCTGTGCCAGCAGCGCCAGGCTCAGCCCCAGCGGTGTCGCCAGGCCGGGCGGGGCCGGGCGCGGTGTCCCGCTGAGCGGGGCCAGCGTGGCGAACACGGCGTCCGAGGCGTTCCGCGGCAGGGGCAGGTTGCAGATGCTGCCCTCGCAGCACGACGTGCACACCTGGGAGCAGGGAACGCCGCCGTTCCAGGGAGGAAGCACAGGGAAAACAGCGCTACGTTGGCAAAGCTGCCCACTGTGATTTTTCCCTCCTTTTCTCCCTCTCCTCCCACCTTTTTTTTAAATCCATCGATTGGGAGAACAATTTTTTTTCTCCCTTTTTTTCCTCCCCCTTCCTTTTTTCCCTGCTTTTTTACCATTCCCAAGTGAAACCCACTGGCCCAGTCACACTTCTGGCACAGTCCAATTATTCCATAAATTATAATTTGTATTCTAAATACTATATCTATGATGTGTCATATATTTTAGGTATTATATAATATACACGTTATATAAAGTATGTATGCTAGATATAATACATTATTCTCCATGAATTCTATATTATTCTCTATGAATTCTATATCATTCTATATGAATTCTATATTATTCTATTTTATTCTATATTATATATTACATCTAATTTGCTGTATTTATTGTGCATATATAAAATACATTGTATAGTATATTTTTATATACTTTATAATACGTATTATATGTAATACACTTTATATATAGATATACAAGATATAGATAATACATTCTATATAATATATAATATACAGTATATTCTCTCTATATCATGTACATTATATACAATATATGATGCCTAATATATATCCTATACTATTATATATTGTTATATATTATGTGTTTTATTGTATCTACAATATATTGTAGATATTGTAGATACATTAAATATATTGTGTATGATACATAGTATATATCATACACTATATATAAAATATATATTAAAAATTATATATTATATACTATGCTAAACCTCTCGTATTTTGTATCTCATATTATAGATTTTATGTAATATTCCTATATATTATATAATTTAAATAACATTATTTGATATTTTATAGAATATGTGTCGTTCAATTTTGTATATTGTATTTTGATATCATATTATTATGTAGTGTTATATATTGTTATATATTTTATCCTATTTATATGTATATATTTTATACAATATTGTATGTAATATACTGTAGATATTAGCCATATATCATATTCATTACATAATAAATATATATCACACATTATAGACTATATACTATATAGATCTAATATATATTCTATATTATTATAGATTGTATGTATAATGTATAAATTATATATACAATACTATATATCTAATATATTGTAATATTTTATATATAATACATTGTAATATTATATATTATATATATAGTATAAAAATATATTGCAGAATATATTCTATTATGCTATATATAATATAGCATAATAGTTATATAATGCTAACTAAATATTATATCCAATATATACTGTATACAATATATAGTATAGAATATTTTTATGTATTTTATATTTACATATACATATTATACTCATAAACCCTATAATTATTTACAATTTTATATTTATATACATAACATTTCATACAGATTTACACATAAACCCCAATTATATAAACTTTCCTATTTTAGATAGACTCACACCGACCATATTTTCTCGAGAAACTCCAATTCTATGAAGTTTTACCCACATTTACACATCCTGGATTTACCAGATAAGCTCCAATGACCCAGATTTGCATCTTTTACCCCCACTTTCTCCCTACCTTGTACTCCTCGTGCTTTATGTAGGTGCAGCCCGTGCTCAGACACTCCTCCAGGGGCACGCAGCGCTTGGTGACAGAGACGCTCTCCCCGCTGGCCTTCATCATGTGCTGGCTGAAGCAGTACCTCGTCCCTAAAAAACCATGGAAAAGCCTCATTCCACTTTACTGGCAGTCTACCAGCAGGAGAAAATAGGAAAGGAGTCCTGGTTTGTTTTGGTTTTTTTTTAAATACCAATTTTTGAGGTATTTGTTGTATGTCATCTGCTGGCTGAAGTGGTACTTTGTCCCTAAAAAACCATGGGAGAATCTTTATCTGCCCAATTCCCGTTTCCTGAGAGTCCACCAGCAGGAAGAAATAAGAAAGAAATCGCGGGAATTTTTAAAAAATAAGAATTTTTGATGTGTTTCTGTATAATGACACTGAATGCTCACCTGTGTTCAACCCCAGGCTCTGGTGTGATCCCAAGGATTCAAACTGCTCTGGAATACTGGGATTTATTCCCAAATGTGGGTCTGTGTTACAGACAAAACAATTCCCACCCATGGGATCATCCACTTACAGAGGGAAGTTTGGATAAACACCCCAAATCTTGTACACTCAGAGTTTAATTGGCATTATCTTTAAAAAAAATGGGAATATTCCCAATCCCTATTTATTTCATGTGTATAGGTGGAAAAAGATTATATAATATACAATAAAAATACTTTAAAATAATACTATAAATCATTTTTTCACCCTAGAGGAACATTTTGATCTGTTAATTTATTCCTCAGGCCAGACCATGGAATGTGTCCCTGAATTCCCACCACTTCCCCAAGTCACCCCATCCTCTCTCTTTTTCCTCCTTCTTTAAGCTACTCCTCACTGACATCTGTAAATCACCCCAAAAAATCCACAGCAGAACGACTGACAAATGGAATGAGGATTTATAAGGAATCCCATAAGGAATCTGGATTTTATTCCCTGCCTTATTCCCTAGAGGGAAGCTGAAGGTGCTTCCTCCAAGCTCTCAGAAAGGAAAACATTGGATTTTCCACACGTGGAACACCACTGTGTATTTATTTTCTACATTCTACCTTGTTTCTAATTAATCCAGCTTGTTAGTAATAAAATGATTGCTTTCCCAGAGGGGAAGAAAAAGGAGATTTCCATGTGTTTTCCAGCTTTTCCCACCCTAAAGCTCAGGTTTATGCCAGAGGGAGCGCTCTCTGTGCAGAAGCTCCCAGGATTCTGCTGGAAGTGCCATTCCCAGGAAATCTGGGCTTTATGTCTCCTGCTCTGGCACCAGAGCTCTCCCTGACAGATCCCACATGGAATAAATAAAGTTCCCAACACCCCATAACTCTTCTAAGGCTGTTTTATTCTTTATTCCTTTCTTTCTTTTGTTGTGGAATCATCTCGGAGCGATGTATTTTCCTGGCATGGGGAAACCGATGGATGGCTGTCACCTCCTGCAAGGCCAAGTGCTAAATCCACAACGAGGAATAAAATCCACACCCCTTTCTCCTGGCAAAACAAGGAATATCCGGGAATGTCGGTCTCATCCCGTGCCAGCCAGCCCGGTGGCTTTTATTGTTGTTGGTTGTAGCTCAAAGGAAGCAAATTCTGGGGCTGATAACGGGCCTGCCACAGGCTGCAGACGCAGGGGGGTCGTCCTCCCTCCAAAAGAAATCTTTTCCGAAGGCAAAATCCCCAAATAATCCAACTAAATGGGATTCATCAGGGTTGTGGATGATCTCAATGTCTTGGGAGGGTCTCGGAAGAGAAGTGGTGAAGGAGGGCAAGATCTGGGGATCTCAGCAGTGCCTGGATCTGAGATTTGAGGGTTTGTATTCCCTGAGCTGTTCCCAGCTTCAGGCTCCAAGGGGAATGATGAGATCAAACCACTGCAAATATCAAAATTCCAGCTGTGGCTGCCCTGAATGTGGATTTGTGCCAGAGGGGAGGGAAGTGAACACAGCCAGAACTGGTCCTGTATTCACCAGTAAGAGAAAAAAAACTCTTAAAAATCCTTCCCTATGAGAGTGGGGAGGCCCTGGGATGGAATTCCCAGAGAAGCTGTGGCTGCCCCTGGATCCCTGGGAGTGTCCAAGGCCAGGCTGGACATTGGGGCTTGGAGCAGCCTGGGATAGTGGAAGGTGTCCCTGCCCATGGAATGGGATGAGCTTTAAGGTCTCTTCCAACCCAAACCAATCTGGGGTTCTGGGAAAGCAGCATCAGCCTGATTTAATCCCCATCTGAGCCAGAGGAAAACAGGGAATAGTTCAAAGCCATCAACTTCATCCACTGCAAGGAGACAGAAAAGCTTAAAGGATTACTCCTTTAAGCAACCACCAGCATCCCATATTCCACATTTTTGGGAATAACAGGGCTCAGCCTGGCCCCTGGCAGGGATAGGTGGGTTGGGATGAAACCCTGGGAGGGGGCTGGTTACCTCGGGGACAGTAAACATCCGGAGCCCAGCGGTTGCACTCGTAATTATCCGAGGCCTTTTCGCAGGTGAAACACTTAAATCCACGAGGATATGGCGTGGCTGAAAGGAATGGAAAACATGGAGTTAAAAGGAAGAGATAATGGAGTCAGAATAGATAATACAGAGTTAAAAGGAATGGATAATATGGAGTTAAAATGACCCAATTAATCTGGTTCTGTGCTGCTTTTCAGGAGAAAGCAGCAACAGTTCTTCTCGTTAGATCCAAATTTCTCCCGATTTTCCTGTCGGCTTCAGCAGGTTGGTCCTGATTTGTAAAACCCACAGCAGGAGAGGCACACTGAGGTGCCCATGGACTCGTTCCAGCTGTGTTGACCCAGCCAAAGTGCCACTGCTGACTTCAAAGGGAGCTAATGGGAGCAAGGAATACTCATTCTCCTGGAATCAGAGCTCGCATCCAACCCTGCGGCTTTATCAGTGCTGATAACAAAATATCAGGTGGATTTAAACACTCTGGGAATGGTCCCACCAGGGAAAGAGCTGCTCCTGTTGAAGGCAGGCTCGTGGCCCCAAAGGGAACAAAACCACTTTGCTGAACCTCCAGCCCTGAACAGCAGCCTCTGTCCTAATTTATCTCACCAAACGAGGGCTAATTCCTTAATTGCTCTCCTGGCAGCACTTCTGTGGCACTTTCAATCCATCCTCAAGGTGCTGCCGCCTTCTCAGAAGCCAAATGGTGACCAGGTCACATTTATCAGTGAAGCCCTACAGCTCTCTGGGCCACATCTTCACCCTCCCTCCTCCTCCTCCTCCTCCTCACCTCCTCCCCTTGCTCTGGGCTGGATCCTGTTTGGGAAGGAGAGGTGAAGCAAGACGATTTCACTGCTTGTTTCCTTTCAGTTTTTAAGGACCATGAAATCACCCAGGAGCGTCTCTGGTGGGGCTGGGGCTGGGACAACACATGGATTAAATTAATCCCTCTCACCCTGGGTCTCTGACAGGTCGTGGTTATGGAATAAAACAGGAATTTCATCCTGCTTGCACAGAATGCAAATTTTCCAGCCAGTGAAGCAGTGAGTTTTCTGTGGGGAGAGAAGGCAGGGATGGCTCCACAGGCACCTTGTTCTCATGGAATTCACTAAGTTTGTGTCTGATAAGGAGAACAGACCGGTGAGAGTGCAGGGAAGATCTAAAGATGCACAACTCCATTGCTCCAGGAGTGCCTGGAATCAAGGCCAGAGCTGTCGGTGCTGCCTGTAACCCTATGAGTCCTTTAAACCCTTTTGGGCCTGGTTTACACAGAATCCTGGAATGGTTTGGGTTGGGAGGGACCTTAAAGCCCATCTTGCCCCACCCTCTGCCATGGGCAGGGTCACCTCCCACAAAAACTTGGGGTTTCTCCCACATCAACTTGGCCCTGTGGGAGTGGGGACTGTACAAACCAGGTGCCTCCCAACCCAAACCATTCCACGATTCCATGTAAAACCAGGTTAGAGGCAGAGCTAAAAGCAAACAAACAGAGCCACGGCTCAAGAACAAGTGGGAAAAATGAAGGAAATATGTGACAAGATGAAATTTGGTACAGAGAAACGCAGCACCCTAGTGCCATACTGGAAAATATTCCAGTGACCTCTGAGGATCACAGAAACCATAACTGGAAATGGCTCTGGGGTTGGGCTCCTGGGAGAACCTGAGTGCAAATCCAGAAGCTCAAGGCTTGGGATGCTCTGGAACAGCTCCGGGCTGCTCAGAGCACCCCACAGCGCTGGCTGCTGTTTCCCTTGTCCCTGTCCCGGGGTGGAGGTCACTTACTGGAGGGGTGGAGGTAGACGATGTCCTTGGCGGTGAAGTCGCGGCTCCGCGCGGCCGGAGCGCGGCCGGACAGGAGCAGGAGCAGCAGGAGCAGCCCTGGTGGCCAGGCCATGGCCCGGCCAGGACCTGCTCATGCGGCGGCCAAAGATCCCCACCTGGGCAGAGGCACAGAATCCCAAAATTAACCAGGCTGGAAAAGACCTCTGAGATCATCGAGTCCAACCCATGACCAACACCACCCTGTCACCCAAACCACGGCAGCGAGTGCCACATCCAGGCTTTCCTTAACAACCTCCAGGGACCGTGACTCCACCACCTCCCTGGGCTGCCCATTCCAGTGCCCAATCCCTCTTTCCATGAGGAAATGGCAGAGAGCAGGGATGAGCAGAGCAAACCCACAAGGACCTGGCCACCACCTCGTCCCCACTACCCAACCCCGGAGCCTCCCACTGCTGGGGTTATTTTGGCATCAACAGCCCTGGAAAAGACTTGGACAAAGGATCTCCCTGGATTTCCAGTGCAGTGGGAAGTTGCCTGGTGCTACAGGAGGTTGATGGTTCTGCTGACACCTCCTCTCCACCTTCCTCCTGACTCCTCCTCACTGCCTGGGGCCACATCTCCACCATCCTACGAGGTTCCTACTGATCTTATGTTGGCATTTCCTCTTGGAAAAGCCTCCATCTCAGAGCTGCAAACAAAGTGACCATTGGATTTTCCTCATCCATGCTCCAAAGGGATTTATTCCCTTTGTGATGCCATTAATAAACAGTTCAGTGTATTCTCCCAAGTCCCTGACTGATGGGAGCTACTTGAAGTGGAACCAAACAACCACTGTGGTACCATTCCTGAGACCATCCCAAAACCAGCACCTTTCTGGAGCATCCCAATCCCTGCACCCAGGCTGTAGGGAGCCATCCAGGGGCAGACAAGGCCAATAAACCATTAAACAGATTTTTAGAAACCCTTAAAAATGATGGAAGTGCCTCAAAAATCGAACGGGAGGGGAAAATCCTGAAAGGATGCGGCTGCAGAGCCAGGCAGGAGCCGACGGTTTCCTTTGGAATCCATCCAGAACACACAGGGTTGGGATGAGTTTTTTCCACCCAGATGGACCAAGAGATCTGCAACACCCACATATTTCCTAAGCAGCTTTGAATATGTGGCAGTTATTATTTAATAAATATTTTTGTTTGGGTTTTTTTTTCCTCAGGAAAGATGTGGCAGGGCTGGGGATGTCACCTCCAAATGTTGGTCCCACAGCAGAAATCCACCCAGGAGCAGCAGCACAAAGGTTGTCATTGTCCCTGCTGTTATCTGCATACAGCTTTTTTATTAAAACACAGAGAAATCCATAAAAACAATGAGGGAAAAAAGATAACACACAGCCCACTGCTTCAAACTTTGTTGGTTTAACCTCATGAAGAGGCAAATGCCAATTTCCATTGGATTTACTCCATAGATCCCTCTCAACCAGGGGAGAACAAAATCCTGATTAGAAGCAGACAGGAAGTAAAATAAACCTCTCCCAACCACGTGGAAGATGAAAGAAATGGGTCCATGTGGGATGTGGAGGGAGAATTTGGGAATTTTTTTATCCCAAACCACGCCAGAGAAGGTTTTACAAACCCCACTCTTCATTTCAAGACATCAGCAGTTTGCAGTGAGACCGTCAGGAGCAAAAAATGAGGATTTGATCCTGAGCTAGAGGACCGAAAAATGAGGATTCACATCCCAAAAGGAGGCGTTCGTCGCAGCTCAGCACCAACTCTCATCAGCAGCCTGTGATTAACAAGTTATCAACATAAAGAAAAAACAATCCTGGAATCATTAAGGTTGGAAAAGACCTCCAATATCATCAAATCCAACCATTATAGCGATATTTTAAGTTACAACACAGCAAGGTTGAAATAACGGCAGGAATTCCTCCCAAAGAGACAAAAATTTGTTGGGTTTGCTCATCAGAAGCACAAAAAGCTTTTGTTTTTGCAGAGCTGATCAAAACCTCCCAGCTGAGGACGTTGCTTTCCCCAGTGTCCCTTTTGTGGGACCAACTGCTCATCCAGCCCCTCTCCAAATCCTGTGTGGCAGCACTCAGGCACCAGATTCAGAAAAGTGGCTGAAATCCTCCAGCTGCTCCCTAAAAATGTTCACATCGTTCCTCTTGTAATTGCAAAGACCTTAATTGCCAACTTCTAATGAGTTGCAAGAAACCGTGAATGAACAGAGAGAATTCACTCCCCCACCTCGATTTTCTGTTTGAAACAGGTTTCATTATGGGCAAATCATTAAAATTTTTAAATCCTCTGGGTTAGAAAATTATCCAGAGCAAGGCAAGCAGGGCCAATATTTTAAACTGGAATTTAGGGGAGTAGAAAGTCCTTACTGAGCAAACACCTACCACCCTTACTGTCACCATTTGTCACCCTGGGCATGTTCCACCTGCTCATTCCATACACACAGGTAGGCGAAAACCAGGAATTACTGCAAGCATGGAAATATCCACTGCCAGAAACCCAAATATTTACTATTCCATGAATATTTTGAGTAGGAACACAGGGGTGCACATAGTTCTGTCATTGATGGGGGGCAAATATTCGGTGATGTTTAAGGTAACGATGATATTTCACAGAGAGAGAAGTGGAAAGAATACTTTGAATAAAGGTAATATGCAATAGTTAATAATTCAATTCATATTCAATAATTAGATCTATTTGAAATTATTTAGATATTAATTCAGTGTTCAGCACACTCATTTTCTCTGGTGTTGCATTCACACATAAAAATAAAATGTAAGGAAGGAGATATAAATATAGATATACGGATATGGATGCACTGTCTTAAAACGTGCAGACATTTCACAAAAACTTTGGTTTGGTTCCCAAAATCCTACAAAATTGTATTTCTCTACAATGATGGATTCTCTTCAGGAATTCTATAAGCCCTGAGAAGCTTCACCAAGGGTGTAAAGGGTTTTTCTTTCACTCACAAGCCCCTTTTAGTCCACGACTTTCAGCCAAAACCTCCAAACTTTGTACACAATTATATTTTCAGGAGTTATTGGTGGTGTATCGGCTCCTACAGAGCTAAACCTCTGCTGGCAGAGCAAATCCAGGGCACAGGCAGATATTTTTTCCCTCAAATCCCCTCGGCTCCTCTCCCAGAGCCAAGTCCTCATCCCAACCTAAGGGAAGTTGGCGCGGCCCGCTCGGAATCCGCTGCCGGTGGCAATGGGGGGGACACAGTCACATGGCATTTAGATCATGCCGTCTGTTGGTGAAAGGTCCTGGGCACTGACACAGAAATCCTGGTTAACTCAATCTTCCCAGCTCCAGCAGCACCTCGGAGGCGGGAAGGCGTTCCCATTCCCACTCCGCAGCGGGATTACTCCGGCCTGCCCTTTGCCCTGCCACGCTGCCTTGGAGATGAACCATTCGAGGCCCCGAGCAGCAGCCCAGTTGCCCACTTGTCAGGTCTCATTAGGGAGGTGACATCTCATCCTCGTTGTCACCAGCCCTGGGGACAATGGAAGGTCCCAATCCTCCCGGGAAGTGCTGGAGCGGAGGCGGATATCAGAGCTCCGGTTTTAGGGGAGAAGTGTTGATGGAGGGGACGGTTATTTTTAAGGATAGCTTTGTCCCTCCTGTCCCTCTCAAGCTCAGCCGGCTGACCACGACCAAATCCGTGACCTGGGCCACCACCAGCTGCAGGTTTGCAGTAAAAACACCATTCCAGGAGGGGAAAAAAGGGGAAAAAATAGGAGTCAGACACCAAATCTTCCCAAACAAACACTTCCCCAAAGCCAGGCAGGCAGGAATTCCTGATCCACGGCTGTTTCTGTGGTTCTCCTCATGCAAGTATGGCACAGGTTGTGGTGTTCTGTGTCCCCCACCTTGTTCCCATGGGAGGCAGAGAATTTCCCTGCTCTTCCTGGATTTCCGATGCAGTGGGAAGTTGTCTGGTCTCACGGGAGGTTGATGATTCTGCTGACACCTCCTCTCAACCTTCCTCCTGCATCTCCTCCTCACTGTCTGGGCCACACCTCCAAGTTCCTACAAGGTTCCTACTAATTTCATCCTGACATTTCCTTTTATTCTCCCCCTTGGAAGAGCCTCCATCCCAGAATGCCCTAAATCAAGCCTTCCTTGAGTGAAATAAGCCAGGAAAAGTTCCCTCCCAGCGGGCAGGAGACTTTCTGAGCCCTAAAGCAGCGATCACAGCATGGCCAGGCAGCGCCATCTGTGAGAAACCGCCGAGACCTCAGCACGAGCTGCTCGCTCCCGCGAATTCCGCTGTGCGGGGTCAGCTGGGCCATCCTTCCACGGCCTTAGGATGATTATTCCTCAGTGGGAAATGAAGCCATGGGAACTCCGAGCAGCCTGACGAGGCTGGAAGAGCTGTTCCTGCAGGCACACTCTTCCCTCCAGGAATACCTCCCCATGCACCACCCCAACACAACTTCCCCCAATAACTCTGCAGATTTTCCTCCTGCCTTTCTTCCGAGGTCACACAAAGCTACAGGTTGGACTTTCCATGACTGAGTTGACAATATTTGGATTGGTTTTCATCTCCCTCCAGCTTCCAAATCCAAACCTGCCTCTCTGCCTGTGTCATCACTGTCCAACGACAAATGGGAATGACGACGGAACGTTTTCCGTCTGGCAGCTGGGCCAGATCCCAGACAACAATCTCAGGGACTGTTGGTAACTTCACCAGCTGTAATTGCCTTTTCCCCCCCTTCTCCTTTATCCTGCTCAACCTTTTTGTGTCTATTCTATTTATTTCTTTTGGTTCCCACCACACGTGTCAAAAGGTTATGAAAAAAACCTGGAATTCTTAGGAATTGCCTCCAAATCCATGTGCCATTTAAGGGATTTTCTTGGCAGTTTCACCCCAGGAATGGGTAAATGTGTGTCCCCCTCCCCATAAGATGGGATGTGGCCAAGCTCTTGTATCCAAGGAACCTCTCGGAGCTCTTGCAGAGGAGTTCGCTACCCCTCCTCAATTACAGTAAGCAAGAGTAATTAAACAATCAAACACAATTAGTGCACTAATTACTCCCAGGAGCGTGGCCCACCTAATCGCCTTGCTGCTAATTACAAAGCCTGGAGTTCATTGAGCTAAAAGCCCTGGACCTGGGGAAGTGAAGGGGGGGACAATATGTTCCCTCTCACGCCGCCTTCCCTCGGATGCAGTTTAAGCTGTAACAGGATGTGATTCCAAGATTATTTTACAGGCAGCACTTGGCTTCTGTTTTCAACCTGAACCACTCATCTTTTCAGTCCCACCAGCAAAACTTTTCTCAGGTCCCTCATCTTTTAATGATCTGGGGTAAAATGTCACTTCTATTCACCCTCAGGATAGTTTGGCTTCAGAAAAACAGAGATGGAATAAATATATTCTCCTGGAATATCTAAGGCACTCAGTATTTGGCATTAGGGACAGGGAAAAAAAAGGGAATTTAAAATTAAGCCAGGCCACGATATAAGAAAAGATAATTTCTGCAAATTAATTGTCAAGCTGAGCTGGTGAAAGTGGTGCGACACCACTTTTCCTTCCTTTAAATTACGTGAAATATTCAAACCCATGACCACAAATGCCTCTGAATCAGCAGGAAAATGGACATGGATGATCCAATAAATCATTTCAAGACCTATTCTTGGGGTTTTACACAGCCTGCAATAGAGGCAGTGAGGGCAGCAAGCCCAGGGGGATGTGGAAAATCAGGATTTAGCTCCATTTGGGAATTCTGGAAGCTCCTCAGCACATGGGCTGACCTCAATAAATGGAGAGCCCCCAGACAGCCCGGCTCCACACAGACAGGATAAGGAAACCATGCGTGAGCACAGAAATCCTGGGATTTTCCTGCTAATAAGACACAAACCCCCCAGTCACTGAGTTCCAGTGGCCAAGGGGAGCAGGGCAGTTAAATTATTCCCTAAATAAACTTTTAGGTTCACTGGGACAACTGAAAGGGCTCCTCTTCCCAAGGCAGAGATGCTGTGGATTACGCTTTCCTTCCTGCTCCTCAGGAAAGTCTCATGGCCGAAGGAGGAAGGGGATCACCCACAGAAGGAATTTCAGGACGGGGAGGCTGGTCCAGGGCTGGTGACAGCACTGGAAGGGGGCAGGGTGGTGAATTTTTCCTGGGCACAAGAAAAATGAAATCCCGAGGAACAGAATCTATGAATGAAATTCAATTTTGGTGAAGCTCCATGTGGAAACAGCGATTGGGATCATTCTGGACCATCTTTCCTCCTTAGATTTAAGCCAAGCAAGAGCATCCCAGATACTGGGAAAAAGGGAAAGAATTGTGCAGTGTGACCAAATAAAGTGCAGCCAAAACGATGCCAAAGAAACAAGGGAAATTTAAAAGCAGGATAATGTATTCCATGTTTATGACAAGAGCTGGAAAATTATCTAAGCTGCAACCAAGACATGAAACCTGTCAAGAAAATACTTTCCTAGTCCATGTTCCAGCTTGGCAGGTACATAGAAAGAGCAATTTGAACAGAATGGGATGAATTTTTAAGGTTAAATTCTTGTTAAGTCAAGAAAATTGGGACAACCTGGGAGGATCCTCAGTATTTTTAAAGGATCAAAGGAACAGCCGCCGAGCCCAAGGTTATCCTGGGTAAAGTCCTGGAGCAGTTGATTTGTGCTGCAGCAACAAATATTTCAAGTAGTAAAAAATTACAAGGGAGGGTCGTTGGGATGGTGTGGAAAATAGATCTCCAAACAATCCCATCGTTTTCCAACGGGCAGGATCTGGCTCTGGCTGTGAAAGGAGACTGTTATAGGGAATAATTGGGGGGAGACCAAAGCAGGAGCACCAAAGCTCCTCCTGATTACAAAAATGAGCTCTACCCAATTAACCAAGCGTGCTCAGGCCAAATTAAAACCCAGCTTAGTGACATCTCAAAATCTAATTGGTGAAAAGGGCACCTCCGAAGGAGGGGGTTTTTTCCCCCATCTCCCAGCAGTTCTGCATTCAGTATTTTTACGCCAAAAGTATTGATAAGAAACTCGTTGATTAGAGGCTGACGGGGACATGAAAGAGGGAGTCTGTCCCTCCTGCACCAAACTGTGCTTTAATAAAGCCAGACATCAATCTGCACCATTGTGTTGCCACTCTCCCGATGTCTCTCCGGCAGGATTTGTGACAGTTCCTCTGGGACATCACCTCGCACATTTGCCATGCTAGATTAGGCACCGAGGCCCGACCCCGCGGCGTCCGCCCGAAACGAGCTCTGTGCGACGCCACGGCTCGGCCCTGCCAACGTCACCTCGAGCAAACGAGGTTTTATTGTTATGAACTCAGCCAAAATTGCAGCTTTTTCCCCCTCTCAGGGGTGTTTTGGCCCATCGCTGATTGCGCCGTTATTATTCCTTGCCTTTCCTCCATTACGAGATGTTAATGAACCCCTCAGTTTTCCCAATTCCCGCTGTAATGCCGTGTTTTTCCCCCAAATAAATTAACGTATGCACATAGCAGTTAAATGAACACCATGTGTCATTTTTCCAGCCCTGGACACAGCAGGATGAGCCCATGGAAAGGCTCCCTTCCCCTGACAGTTCACCCAGAGTTCATCCTAATTTTTATTTCCTGACCCGCACGTGAATTCCCGTTGGCACAAGGCACCAAAAATCCAGGACACACAGGAGGACAACGCATCTGCTTTCCTCATTTCTAAAGAGCACATCTCAAACCAGGCTGGAGAAGATGCCACGCCACTGTCAGCACCAGGGGAATAATTGGGAAGGGCTTGGCCATTCCCAGCTGGACAATTCCGACATCTCCGTAAAATTTAATGACCAACGACCCAAGCATCGTCCAAGGATCCTTTAGATAAGTACCTCGTTCTCATTTTTGTCTTGATAAAGTAGCTCGTGTTTTTGTGAGTCCCAATTTATCTGAGGCAGATTTCTACAGCAAAATAAATAAGATTTTCTTGTTCTATTTTATTCTTTCTGCTGAAATTTTTTGCTCCATAAGGGCTCTAACAGATTTTGTCATAAATCTCTTTGCAGAAATCACCATAATTAGTTATATTTAAAGAGCAAAATTCATCTGATTTCGTATTTTCAGTCCTGTGGCACCAAAATTCAAATATTTTCCTCCAAAAGCTTTACTCCAAGTTACCCTCTCCAGTTTTAATGTGTATTTTATTTGGTATAAATGAGAAAAGCTACATATCATTAAATAATATGAAATAAACCCAAATGAGAATGACCAATTAATGTTCTTTCAGCTGTCTGGTTAATCCATGGAATGAACAAATCCTTAATTCATGAAGATTTTCATTTGTTTTTCCAGGAAAACAAAACCCAGCAGAACCCAAAACAAACCCACTGCTCCATAAGAATTTCCAGTGTTATTTGAATTTAACGGCCAATTAATTGCCACTTGTCCTCTCAGAAAAAGCCATTTAATTCCTTTATTTTTCCAACTTGTTGATGAAAAAAAGAACTAATTAAGAGAAAGCTCATCCCCAGCACGATGGGAAGCTGTAAAACACCATCCCCCATTTTAGCCACCGCTCCCAGGATGGTTTCAAACTTCCAGCACCGCAATGAGGGGTCTCAGTGGATATTCCTGAGATGGATATTTTGGATTTCTCTTCGGTTTTTATCACATAAATGTCCTGGGAAGCTGAGCAGTGTGGGTGCCTTCCTACAGAAAATTCTCTACCCTTGGCTTGTGCAGAAAGTCACTCCTTTATTTTAATGTCATTACAATTTACTGATGGACAAAACACTCTGAGCAGCGGAATTAATTTCAATTTTAATCCATTTTTCTGACGCTAAAGGGAATAATTTTGCTGTTCCAAGTTCGGTTTGGAGGAAACCATTTATAAAGTGAATTAACCACAGAGAAAACTCCAGGAATAAAGTAGGGACATTTCCTTCCCCAGCAGCCATTGCCTTGTATATTTAATTTTTTATTCGGTTTTTACACAAGTTCTTCACCCTCGCTGCATTTCACTTGTAGATAAACACTGCCAATCAATTTTAATGTGGATTTATCACGTAAATATGGGCACAACACAATATTACAAGGAAAAATCCTATCATATTCCACAGTTAAACAGAAAAACATTCCCATGATCCATAATTGCCTGCCAGCAGGTCAGAGAGCTGAGGCATGAATTTATTTCTAGTGAGAGTAAATAGATAATTCAATATTTATTTAATAAATAAAATAAAATCAAGCTACTGAACAATTCTGCCAGCAGAAAACCAGGCTCTCATCCTCATGGATTTCACCCCAAAACAAACCTTATGATTTTTAAGCAATGCCAGAAAAGGGATGTTATTTTGTTATTTTGGGGTTTTTTTGTGGTTGTTTAATTTTTTTCATCCAATTTTTACTTCAACCCAAGAGAAATAATTCCCTGGAGCTCAGAGATTATTTGCTGCGTTTATTTGGGGTTAACTGCAAATAACAACAGTGCCCAAGGATAGAAAAAGGGAATTTTCCTGAAATTGCAGTGCCTGGATAGTGGAAATTTTCCCAAAACAACAACATTTTATTCACAATAAGCAGAATATTTCTGTCTCGTGGCAGAAACAATGCTGGCAT
The DNA here is from genome assembly GCF_017639235.1 of Corvus kubaryi. NCBI lineage: Eukaryota > Metazoa > Chordata > Aves > Passeriformes > Corvidae > Corvus > Corvus kubaryi. The sequence goes on from NW_024581135.1 coordinate 1,812,038, forward strand.
GAATAAATCTTCCTAAAAGTAGGCTCAGATGAAAAAGGGGTGGGAAGATCATTGAGGATCTTCCAGGCATGAGATAAATCCCGAGGGTCACAGGGCCATCACAAAGTGTCCATTAGAACAGGAAAACCCCAGTTTGGGTAATGTAAAAATAAAAATTAAAAACAAAAAATAAAAATAAAAAATATAAAAAATAAAAATAATAAATAAAAATAAAAAATAAAAATAAAAAAAAATAAAACCCAAAAAAATTAAAAATAAAAATAATTTTAAAAATAAAAAATAAATAAAAATAACAAAAATAAAAATAAAAAATAAAAATAAAAAATCAGGGGAGTGAAGCACAATAACCCCACCCAGGAGCCAGGACAAGGACCTGGACACTGCCCAAGATCAGCAGGGCAAGGGAACAGGAGCTGAGGTGGGAAAGGAACGGGATGTCCAGGATGGAGAGAAACCCACACGCATTGGACAATTTTTATGGAATCCCAGACTGGTTTGGGTTGGAAGGGACTTAAAGCCCATCCCATCCCAGCCCTGCCACGGGCAGGGACACCTCCCACTGTCCCAGGCTGCTCCAAGCCCCAATGTCCAGCCTGGCCTTGGGCACTGCCAGGGATCCAGGGGCAGCCACAGCTGCTCTGGGCACCCTGTGCCAGGGCCTGCCCACCCTCCCAGGGAACAATTCCCAATCTCCCATCCATCCCTGCCCTCTGACAGTGGAAGCCATTCCCTGTGTCCTGTCCCTCCATCCCTTATCCAAATTCCCTCTCCAGCTCTCCTGAAGCCCCTTTAGGCCCTGGAAGCACCACATCCCTTTACACCTCCCCCCATAACCAAATGGGGAAAATGCAGAAGGTTTATGGATCACATCAATTAAAACTTAACCCCTTCTTGGTATTAATTAAACTTTAAACCTCTCTTCATCCGCCCTGCCTCCTGCTAGATCCGAATGCCTCATCCCCTTGGCATTACAAGGTCCACTTTCCCAAGGTTTTTTTGGAATATCACCCATAATTCAGGAGCCTGCCAGCCCAGAGATGTTATCTGGTACAAAGAATCCCTCAAAATCATGCTCCAACTCATCTGCCTCACTCACTCGCCTTCAGAACGTGCTAAAAACACAAAAGCTTTTCCAAATGTGCCCCCTGATTTCACCATTGCTTCATTTCCCCTCATGAATCACCTGGAATTCCACAGGCCACGATCTGTAACTTCCATTGTGTCACCGCTGACGTTCTCCCTGTGATTTACTGGTTTGCATTAGATCCGATCTCCACGCTCAGTCCTACCCCAAATTCATGGAGGAATTCACTCCTGACCAGGGAAATGTTGAAAATACACCAATTTTCAGCCTCTAATTTCACTCAAATTGACCTTTTCTGCCAATTATTTCCATGCTGACAGGAACAAATACCATTATAAATAATGACCCTCCGAGGGCCCCTCTTCCTGATTTTCCTTGGGAAAAACGAGGCTTCCAGGAAATTCATTCCACAACACTTCAATATTTCACCACGACAAGCACAAAGGAATATTTAAGACACAATAAACCCATTTAAATTTAAAATATTTGAACCAGAGATCTGTAGTTTGCTTCCCACTTCAAGCACTCGGCTGACACCATCATATTTTATTATATTGATTTTTAGGCTCCCCAATAATTGAAAAATCGCTTCCAAAAGGGTGAAGGATCCTTGGGAATACCAAAGGATTGCCCCTGGATCAGCACAGCCTGTGCAAAATAGAGCAGAGAGCACAACCTGGCCAGTCCAGAACATTATAGAAAAGAAAAAAAATTAAATTAAATCAGTCTAGATTAAAGGATGATAAAAATTTACTCCCTAAAGCCAACAGACTAAGTAGAAAACGGGCTAGAAATTCAAAAATCCCACTGGTCCAAAGGATACATGGGAACAGGTGTGGTAAAAGGAATTCCAAATTATTTTCCATGCCACTATTTTAATTCATTTTTTTAATAGGTCATTTAGGCCTCATGAAAAAAATCAATCAGGTCAGGTTCCTTTAGGGAATGATGGCCTTTCCAAGGATATTATAGATAAAATATAGATGACTTTGATGATATCAATGGCCAGGCTCACCAACAGACAGCCTTTTTGGCACTGAAACACCAATTTAATTCCCATGATGTCTAATCATGCAAATATCTTAAATTAATAAGGGAAGAAAGACACTTTTAAAAGAAATTTTCTTTCCTTTTTTTCTTTCTGCAAGCCCTGAGCACTTCCAGGCAACTCAGGAATGAGGTCAGCTCTGGCCATACTTGGAAATGAAGGCCTGGAGTTGGCTCATGCCAGCATGTCAGTGCTGGTTGCATGTTTATATATGAAAATATTATAATTTATTGTTAGATCTAATTGTCTATTGTTATAATTGTCCTGTATTTAAATATTATAATTCATATAATAATATAAAATCAGGGAGTCATGGAATGGGTTGGGATGGAAAGGACCTTAAAGCTCATCCCATCCCACCCCTGCCATGCCCAGGGACACCTCCCACTGTCCCAGGCTGCTCCAAGCCCCAATGTCCAGCCTGGTCTGGGACACTTCCAGGGATTCAGGGACAGCCACAGCTTTTGGCTTTAAGCTGAGAAAAGGCAGGGGTAGATGGGATATTGGGAATAGATGGGATGTTGGGAATCGATCCTCCCCTGTGAGGCTGGTGAGGCCCTGGCACAGGGTGCCCAGTGGAAGTCAGGAAGGTTTGCTAATGTATTCCGACAGAAATGACTCCAAAACCACGTGGAAACCAGGAATTCCTGGGAGCAGAGGCTTCCCCTGCTCTGCTTTCCTTTAAATCAGCAGGAAAGCTCCCACTGACCTCAAATCCCAGCTCCATAGGGACGCTGATGCCCTGAGTGGGGACAGGAGCATCCTCCTGCAAAGGCTGAGTGGGACCAGCTCCCACAGGAGCCTGATCCTGCAGAAAGCCTGGAATCCACCCAAACCTGGCCCCTCCTGCACCCAGCAGAGCTCTACACACAAACTCATAGTTGAGACCACAACTCTGATCACCACGATTCCTAAATCCCAATAAAATTAATTTGGGCTCCCAAGCACTGGAGCCCAAGCAGAGCAGTCCCAGCTCCCAGTGCCACCAGCAAATCATTCCTTTGCCATCCAGGTCCCTCATCTTCTCCATTAAAACCTTTCACAGATCAAAAAGTGATTTTAAATTGTACCTTTCTGTAGAGGAGAGGGAACCACAGAGCTCCAGAGCAGCGGGATAAGGTGAGCAGGACCAAACCGGGGAAGAGGAGCTCCCTGAGCTCCTTAAAAAGTCACCAGCAGTGGGAGAAGCACCAGGAATTAATTAAGGAACAGTTTCCCACCTCTGCTCAGGTGTCTGCTCTTTGTTTACCAGAATCACCTGACAAAAAGAATTGCTCCAGGTGAGACTGTTAGAGAAATAAATTAAAACTATAACAAACTGAAGTTTGAACAGTTTGGTTTTGTATTTGTGATCCTTCCCCTCTATGCAACAGAATTAACAGATAAGCAGGAAAGGTCTCATCCCTCCACGAGGAATTTTTTTTTTCCACACCTGCACACTTGAAATCCTAAAATTTTGCATAGGGTTGCCATGAAAATTGTTTGCCTCAGAACAGAAAATAATCAGTGGTTTAAGTCTTTGTTTTAGAGTCTTTCAGGAAATAATAATTTAAAAAACCAAAAGAAAAACAATAAAACAAAAATAAAATAAAGTTCCAAGGCGAGGTTGAAGCAACCTGGCATAGTTGAAGGTGCCCGTGGCAGGTGGGATGAGCTCTAAGATCCCTTCCTAGATTTATGGGGTTTTTTAGTGTCATTGGCAGCACACTCACCCCTCATGGCTATGATTCCCCGATAAAGCAGCAGATCCCAGCGCAGGTGGAGGCACCACTCTGGGAACTCAGGTGGGTTTTCAACCCCAACAGCCACAGAGGGGACAGAGCAAAACCCAGAACTTCCCCCTCTGGGCTTGCTCATCCTCTGGAATCCTGATCACAGCTCAAAAAAATTCATTTTTCTTCTCGAAGCGGAAAAGAAGAAATAAAAAATGTGCTGTACAACCTTCTCCTGTTATGACAGACTTGCAGACATTTCACATTTTTGATTTATTACCAGGGGCTGGTTGAGGGAGCTCCACGCTCTGTGCCAGAGATATGAGGTCATGGAGCTGAAGTTCTGACTCCCCGCCAGCTCGAGCTGTGATATTAAAAGAAGCCAAAATGAGCTTCCTGTGCAAAACTGGGAACAAAAGAGCATTTTTCCAGTGCTACCCCTAGGGTTAATAGGAATCTCAACATCCAGCTCCAGGCACAGCTCCCATCTCATCACACCATCAGCTCCTGCTTGCACGGAGCAGAAATCCAGTGTGGGCTCTTTTGGGATGTGTCTCTGTTTAAAATCAGCGCAGAGACACAGAGGGATTCCGGCAGAAGCTCCCAGCCCGGATCTCCCAGCACAGACATTCCCAACAAGGTGCTCGTTTCCCGAACGTGGAGCACACGGAATGGGGTGGAAGGTGCAGCCTCAATCCACAGCTGGGGACACAATGGACTCTGTTACCATGGGATGGTTTGGGTGTGAAGGGACCTTAAATCCCATCCCAGTCCACCTCTGCCGTGGCAGGGACACCTTGCACTATCCCTGGTTCCTCCAAGCCCCAGCCAGCCTGGCCTGGGACACTTCCAGGGATGGCACAGCCACAGCTTCTCTGGGAATTCCATCCCAGCCCCTCTCCACCCTCCCAGCCAGGAATTCCTTCCCAATATCCCATCCATCCCTTCCCTCTGCCAGTGGGAAGCCATTCCCTGTGTCCTGTCTGTCAGAGACTGAAATATTATAGTTTATGACTTAAACATTTTCTTAAAGGACTTTTAAAACTGTATTACAAAAGCTGCAGAGAAGACTCCCACACCCTGAATGGGGCCCTGAGGTCTGACAGTGCTCACTGATGAAGACAAGATGAAGTAACAGCTCAGGGCTGGGGACATTCACAGAGCACAAGCTTAACGCCCCCAAGGTGGAGACCACAGCCCCAGGGCTATCAGCTGCCAGGCTCACACAGACCCTCGCACCAAGGGGTGGAAGGAGGAGAGGCTTTGGGTATCTTGGAAAAGCCTCTGGTCAGAAGCTTATCCACAGCAGAAGGGGGTGACATGGCCCATCACAGGGGCCCCTCTCAAAGGGGTCCCCAGACCCTGCAGCAGAGCACCAGAGATGATGCAACAGCCCCTGAGTGTTGCAAAGGACAGCGTCAAGCCAGCCCCTGCAAGAGAGGCACGTGGGCGTTCCCGCCTGGCCCAAAGTGTGCATTAATCCATGGAATTCTGCACTCTTTGGCGTGTGGCAGTGTGGCCACGGCGGCCATGGGGGACCCTCACCACCAGGAGGGGAGCAATGAGACATCGCTGGGACCCTTGGATGGGTGATGTGCTTCCACCTAACCCCTGCCACCTCTCCCTGTCCCCCCGCACACCCTTCTTTTTTTCATTTCTTTCTCTCTCTCTCTTCTCTTCCCTTCTCTTTGCCTCTTTTACTATTAAATAAAATACATCAGTTTTTTGGCATCAACATCTAACCTCGTTTGGTTTTAATCTCGTTTCTGGGAATATTTTGAACCTTCTAAGCTCTTTCCAGTTTATGCACAAAGACTTAGCTTGCTTTGCTTTTCTGAGTTTAAACCAGATCGTAACACTGGCCCTCCATGCCTTGTCCCCAGTCCCTCTCCAGCTCTCCTGGAGCCCCTTTAGGCCCTGCAAGGGGCTCTGAGCTCTCCCTGTGTCCTTCCCTTCTCCAGGTGAACATTCCCAGCTCTCCCAGCCTGGCTCCAGAGGGGCTCCAGCCTTGGAGTTTGCAATTATTAGAAGTGCTGAAAAGCTTGGAGCAGCTCCGGGGCCTCCTCTGGACCTGCTCCTGATGGTGGGCCCAGAGCTGGGGGCAGCTCTGCAGGTGGGGTCTCACCTGACTGGGGCAGAGTTCCCACCTGAGTGATTATCCAGATTCTCACCCCATTATCCTCTGGACTGGCCACGGAAGGTTCCACCCGTGAAGGGCTGGACTCGGGAGATTTCTCTCTCACCACCAGCAGCCAAAGACCTGGTGATGGTGCCATTTTCTTTAAGCAACCTCAGTGCTTAATTTTACACGTCAGAGACCCAAAACAAATTCAGGCAGTGCTGTATTATCCAGTCAGGTGAGCTGCAGGAATTTGGGATTTGAAAAAAAACAAGCAGGTATTAAAATCTTACCCAAAACACTTAAAAATAATGTGAAAAATCCAACAAACGGACAGAGCTCAGACAGATCCAAGAGCGCTGGCCCAGCCCTGCCAGACCCTGCTGACAGCTGCTGGAAGCACGTGGAATCTTTCCAGGACAGATCACCTTGAAAATAATCCTCCCTCGAGAAAGCTTCTGATACCCAACGACATAAACCGCGCTCAGACAAACATGGGAAGAAGACAACTGTGAGGGAAAAATTCCTTGAAAAAGCAATTATAATACAAATTATGGCACGGTTTGGGTTGGAAGGGATTATCTAATTCCAACCCCCTCCATGGATGTTGATCAGAGAGAAAAACTGAAGATAACACTGGCATCAGTGAACACAGTTATCAGGTATTTTAGACCAAACGGGACAGAAATCAACACAATGGTTTGGAATTGCTCTCATTTCCTGAAGATTCAGGATCCAAACCCTCAGGTAGGTGTGGGATCAGCCTCGGGAATGAGGCCTCCACTCTCAAATGCATCAAACTGTCCTTGGGACTACAAATACCAGCGGGAATTTGGGTGTGCAGTGCACACTTTTCATTCTTCTATCACCCGAGAGTTTATGAAATTCCAGAGTCTTTCCTGCCTCCAAGAAAAGCCACATTTTACTGGAAGTTACCACATTTGTTAAAAGAGATCTACAGATAAAGTGCATGCTAAAGACATCCCCACAGCTTGCCCCATTGGGTAATAAAAGCTCTGTTCCTCTCCTTGTCTCCGAGTCAAGAATCCATCAGTAAGATGGGAAAAAACTCTGGGAAAATCCCACACTTTATATAAAAATGTACCAACACATTTGTCCCAAGACACCTTTCCATTCACAAAAGCCATGAAAAAACGTTGCTGCAAGGCTTAAAAACCCCGTCTCACAGAGGTTTCAGGTGCTTCTTTTTCCCATAAAACATCCTGTGGATGGATCCTGGATACAAGGATAAATAACCTTGGATTGAGACTGGAATTGGAATTATCCCAGCAACAAGTGTGGTTATAATGCTGCTCCTACTTTTGGAACCTCAACACAATTTTCATGAGGCATCACACGGTTCCCTTCATGTTTTTTGGCAACCAAGCCTGGAAAACCCCCTCCCAAAACCCCCTTCCAGCCAAGGAATTCAAATGAAAATGGGAAACAGAAGTGACAGACGCCCAGAGCTCCACACCTTGCACGGGGACAATTTGGTGCACGGTCCAAAGTACCCAACCTGTCCTAATCACCTTGAGCTCATTAATTTACAAAGCTTTGGCCCAACTCTCGGGGCTGGCAGATGATCAAGCTCTTAGTGGATGTGATTCAAACTAATCCACTAAAAGGCATTTAATTCCAGCGAGGAAATCAGGACTTTGCAATTATTAGAAGTGCTGAAAAGTTTTACTGCCAGCACACTTTCAAGGTGAGGGGAGAAACAACATCCAGCTCTGTCCACGGGGGCTTCCCACCTCAAATCCCAGTGCCAAATCCCACCCCATGGTTCTCCCAGTCCCCTTTCACTGGAGACAGGAAAAAAAGCAACTGGATGCAGCCTGTGGTGTTGCTTATTTTCCCCTTTTTCATCCTTCAGATCCCATTTTCAGTAGGATTTCCTAGGGAAAGGAGGATTTTTCCAAGTTACACAACTTCCCACTTGGAGCCATCAAGGCATTTGGCCAGGCTGGATGTGAAGGTTGGGAAGTTAATGAACATTCAATGATGGGAACATCCTCCAGCTGCCTCAGCCAAGGAAATCCTGCACTTCCATCAGTACCTCACTAAACACCAAAAAGACCAACTCCAAAAAAATCCCCAAATCCAACAGAGAAAGCAAGAGAGAAAACTTCCAGGTGTCCCAATCATGGGAAAAAAAATCAAATTACAACCCAGGATCAGACCCAAAGCTGCAAAAAGCAGTTTCCTCACACGTGGGGCTCATGGTGTCCTTGGAGCCAGGAATGTTCCTGGGAAATTTTTTTGTTAAACCGGGTCACTCTCAAGACTTTTATCTTGCCAGTTCCAGAAAGCCGAGGCCTCGTTGTCTGAACACCAACCCAAACACCACCAAGTGCCATTTCCAGCTAAAACATTTTAGTGTGCATAAAACTCTCCTTTTATCAAGCAGGTAAATATTCATGCATTTAACAACACTCTCGGTTGCCTCAATTAAAATTTGCTCCATAAAACACTTCCACAGAAGAACATTCCTGAGGACAAACACCACCCAAAAAAGCCTTTTCCCCTTTTCCTACTTGAATATCAGATCTAAACCCAAGGTGGAAGCTGTTTAAAATCTCTGTTATCTGGGAAAAAGTAAGAAAATAATGATATTAATTTTTAAAACATTGTGAACTCCCCCAAAAATGCTCTGTACTCTATTAAATGTTTAAACAGTGCAAAGCTTGGTTGATACAAGCTGAAAATAGTTTAATAGCAGTGAAACTTCCATAATAGAACTGCAGCTGATAAAACAAATTCAAAACCTTCTCAATCCTTGAAGACCACCTGATGAAGACAGAGATCTCTATATTTGTGCACATATTTTGTAGAGTTATATAAAATAGATAATTTAGATGTATAAAATAGATACTTTAGAGACATAAAATAGGTATTTTAGACGTATTTTTTGTACATTTATCCATGGATGGACACACAGTCCTCCTCCAGCAGAGACAGGAGGTAAAATGAGGACAACAAGGCCACTTAATCTTGGGATGCAGGGAATCCACAACGTTTTCACTCCCCACAAACCACTCCTCGTTTCCACCTCCATGGATACCCCAAGAAACTCTTCTCCACCAAATAACCTCCTTGGAAAACAGCTCCACAAAATCCCAGCAGGAATCCCGAGGGTCCAGCTCTGACATTTACGGATGGCTCCGGATCCCAACCCCGCGCTCACCCGCTCCTCCAGCGCTGCTCCGCGCCGGCACCGCCCCCGCCGGCCCCTTGGATCTTCCTGGAGAGGAGCCTCTCGGAGGGCTGGAAGCTCCTTAAGAGCATGAACACATTTCAAGAGATATTAACTCTTAATATCTGCAGACTGGCATCTGCTTCCTCGGCAGTTTAGCCCCAAATGTACGTCTGGGAAGAAGGAGAGCCCTAAAACCAGGCGGGATTTCTATGAAATCCAGCCCTGCACTGGTTTGGCTTTAGAATCTTGTTATACAAACATGAGAATCCCAGGAAAACAAACTCCCTTTGGCGAAATACTGAAGGTTGGGAAAGCCTGGTCAGGCACAAAAACAAAGAGCTCAGTAGATGTGGCGAAAATAAAACATGCAAAAATAAATTCAACACCGTTAAATATTTAAATATACATAATAACACAATAGAATGGGCCAAATTGGTCATAAAAACACAATAATATGTAAAAAAAAAAAGCCTAAAAAATCTGAAAGTTCAAATGGTCTACTTTAGTGTTTTGTTTCATATATTTAGATTTGCCACAAGCCTTACACGGGGACACTCAAACAAATCTCATTCCTACAAACACAAAAATCGACTCTAAATAAACTGCATGTGCACGGCACCGATGAAACCAATATTTGGGATGTGGAATGAAAGTGCTGCCTCTTGGGATTCTGGCCAGGAAAGCCCACGAGACCCCAAGACTTGAGCAGCAGATGCACAGAGTGAGGTCTTGAGATGCTCAGATTTCATCAAGGGCTCCCATTCTTCTGAGGACAAGAGCCATTGTTCCCTGTGCCACCAGGGCTCTTTGGGGACACTGCTGATGCACATCTGCCCAAATTAGGTTTTCTTCAATTCCTCAAAAATAACATCTGAAAAGCAACCTGGTGGAATTTGCCACATTTATTCAAAAATGTGTCGGTGTGAAACAACAAATAAATTAAAATCCGCAGGAGGTGGCAGAGAGAAATGCAGGGGTTTAAAGGAAGAATATTTTGGTTTGATTGTCCTTCTTCCTACCAACCTCATTTTCAGGTGACTTTGTGGCAGATATTTATGGCATAACTTCACCTTGTCGTCCAGACACACAATATTTACTTTAAAAAGCCATCCTACAGCTGATTAAACTCCAAAAATGAGCTTTTCAAGCCCTTTCCTCCACCAGCCAGACCCAAAAATTCCTGATTTCCGTCATGGGAGCGTGAATTTGGTGTCACAGAAGGACAATGAGCTGCAATCACCCCGCCTGCACTCCAGAAGCAGAGCTGGAAAACGCTGGACTCACACTGCAAGGTGATTCCAGTTGGAAATCTCTGCCTGGATAAAAGTATGCTAACAGTGAAAGGGAACAGGGACTGGAGTTAAAAACTTCCAACCCTTCAGGGAGGAGAACGTAATCAGTAAGTAAATAAATTAATTAATTAATAAAGAATCAGAGCAGCAGTTCATGAAATTTCCTGAGGGAAGATATTTTTGAGGATTTTTTTAAAATTGCCCCAGGGCACTTAAAAACCACATTTAATAAGCTCAAAATTAAGCAAGGTTAGGAGTGTGCAGCCTTCAGCATTTCTGGACATAAAACACCAGGAAAACACCCTCCTTCCATGAGTTCCACTTTTCCAGAGTCATTTTATTCTCTGCACTACAAACCAATCCTGAATCCAGGTAATTTCCTCTGTTAATCTGGTTTTATGCTTCTTTTTAGCACAGCACATCCCTTACGAGGGAAACTCCCTCCTCGGGACAAACCCCCGGAATTCTGTGAGCTGCCTGATGCTGAAATATTTCTCTTCCCATTTTTCCAGCCAAATCCTTCCAGTATCCACAGGGATCATCCCACAGCGAGTCAGGCACCTGCCCGAGCGTCATAATTCGTCTGCACAGCAGCTCAGGAGATGAAAGCAGAGACACACAAAAGCTCGGGGTTGACTGATAGGAAGTAATTGCAGCCAGAATTCCATGACAGGAATTTATGGAATTCTATTAAAGGCACTTGCAGAGGAAGAGAATGAAAAAAAAGAACCAAAAACCCCTCAAATTTAAATAGAACGCACCAAATTTGATAAAAATATAGGAATGATTCTCATTAAACAAGTAAAAGACATGAAAGAAAAACATGATAAAAGTTTCATTTTAGTAGACGTAATACCTCTCATCTTTTCCTATCATATTTAGCAGTTTCTAGAGAATATTTAGCAGTTTCTAGAGAATATTTAGCAGTTTTTAGAGAGTATTTAGCAGTTTATATAGAATTAGGAAGCCCCTGGAAGAGCTTACTCAGGAATTACACACCGATGGAGCAGCAGGAGGCTTTTTTATGTCATCATCCCAAATCCATCCCAACTTGGAGGCTTCCACAAAGGATTTCCCGAGTATTCCAGCAAAGCCAAGCCCTGGCAGGAGGCACAGCTCCTGCTGAGTGCATCTGCAGCATCCCTTGGGAGAGAGCCCCAGTCTTAACTCCCTGCCCTGGCACTGCTGGCAGCTCGATAAATGGGAATATTGTGATTCACAGGGAATTGCTGGAGAAGGGGCTGAGCTGGGATCACGTAGGCACGACTGGGCAATGAACAAGCGGCCGTTTATACTGAATTTTTCCCCGGTTTAACACGTGCCAAGGGATAAACCGTGGGTTTATTGGATGTACAGATGTCAAAAATAGATATTTATGGGGTTAACAATGATGTGTTGTTGGTGGGGAAGGAGTCCTGCCTCTGGACACACATTTCTCCTGTGAAGCCCTCCAAATTTCCACAACAGGTTTGTAAAAACTCAACGAGGGACACCAAAGTGGACGTGGAAGAGCCCAAATCGCGGCCCTGATGGGAAATGATGATTATTTCTGGGAACATATGGCCACGGAGGGATAAGGACTCTGCTCCTCTCTGAGTAGGTCACACCATGGCACAAAGAAAACAGAAAACTCACCGGGGGGAAAATGGGTCTGTAACAGGGAAAAAAAAGAGGAATTATTCACTCTGTAGGAAAAAAAGAAGGATTTCTGACAAGTCTTGTCATTCAAACGGGAAAAAAAATCACGGAATCCAAAAGAATTTTTAAAAAGAGGTGGAATAATCAGGGGATATATTTGTACTTTTGTCCTTCCTCTCCCATTACACCACAAGAAGGGATTGTCCGATGTAAAAACCTATCCAGAGTGGCAACGAGCCACCAGAAATTCTACCTTGCCACCTGCTTTGTGCTGCTCCCGCTGAGCCAAGGTCTGCTGTCCAAAGGCAGATCCCAATCAGCAAGGCAGACACGGCACCTTTCACCCAGGGCCCACGTCAGCCCAGGCCCCACGACTGAAATAACAGTTTGTTTTTGGGCTAAATGAGTTGCTTTTCACTAAATAGGTCTTGCTGAGCTCTATCAAGCCAGACCAGCAGCAGCAGCACCAGATACCTCCAGCTCTCCTGGAATTGTCCATGGCCAAGCTGGGCCCTTGGATCACTTGACCCCAAGGACTCGCTCTGCCCATCCCATCCCATCAATGTGACAGACATGAGGTGCAGGAAAAGGAGGGGGGTCAGCACTTCCTGGCCTCAGGTCCTAAAAATCATCTTGAAGGATGTCCAGCATTAATTTTTAGTGCTCCTTAAATCCCTTTATTCATCCATGCCGTGAGAAACTGGATTGATCAACAAAACATGGGATGCAACTTGGGTTTCCATTGGAAAACCCCAACCCTGCTGAAGAGCAGAGCTGAAAGCAAATAATTTATTCCCTTTCCAAGCTCCATTGTAACTTATCCTTCACTTTTACACCAGAAAGTGGCAGGAAATCAGCCTCGAGATCAGACACGCGAGCGCCAAATAATGAAACGAGCGGATCGCTGATGCATAAATAAAGTTTTAGATTCACAGGGAACAAGTCTCCCTCTGTAACACGGCCAGGGTGACTTTTCAGATGTTTTTATGCCAGCAGTGGCCTAAAAAAAAATCCAGTGGGAACGGGAAGGGTTGGATTCCCTCCCTGCTGGCACCTCCCAGGGCTGTACGGAGGCAGCGGGGTTAGACCTGGGAGCAAGCCTGGTTAAACCCTGTCCTTGGTGTTTGCGTAACTAATGAGTGGATGAGTGGGAATCATTTTATCCAAGCAGTCCTAATGAGCTAAATCATTTGGGGATCATTTGTCTCACTGAGGATTTGTTTTTAGCTCGCTCCGCCGCCAAGAAAACGCGGATCCAGTGGAGAAACCTCATCCCGACACCTCCTCCCTTCCAGAGCCTGGACCCTGCGAGCTCATCACCGACCACAATCAAGCAAAAATACCCAAATTTGCGTTTCCCTGCCCTGCCCCCAGCACTGGTTGCAGAGGGAACGGCACCATCGAGTTTCCACAGCAGGAAAACGAACTCGCGGCTCTGAAATCCGCAGGATTCCGCGAGGCTGGAGCGGGATGCAGAGCCAGCCTGACCTCCTGACACCACCAGCGCCAGCTCTGAGCCAGCCAGATCCTCCCATCTCAGTGCAAAACGGCTTTCCCACAGCAATAAAAGCAGGGGAAAATCCAGCAGAGGTTGTTCTAAAGGTATGGTGATGGCCACTCCGGGGATTTCCACCCACTTCTCACTGGGATTGTTGGGATTTACAACAACTCCCACGGAACAAGCTCTCCAAAGCAATAAATAATTTATTTTTATATAGAAAATACAGTTATTGTGCCGGTTCTGCCCAGTGGAAGTTCACAATCCATCAGCCCAGTGGCTGGTGTGGCCTGGAAATGAATCTTGAAGTGATTAAAAAACAAAATTACCCACAGCCTGGGCTCCTGGCACCGGAAAAAATCAGCCAATACACTCCTGACAATGTGGGTTCCACCCAATGGATATTCCTGCAGGGACTGCCACAATTCGGGCAGGTTTTCATACCTGCCCGTGTTCATTGCCAAATAAAAACTCCCAAAATAGGCAGATATAGAAAAAAATTATCCAGCTCGTTGTATTGGCAAGTGATATGCTTAGGAATGGAATGTAATGATTATTAAGGAATTGTTAATATTCCCTCCAAGTACACAGCACTTTAGCAGGAAAGAGCACATACTCCGGCTACACCCTGGAAATACAATTATTTATCTATCAAATTGATTTAATTTTTCATTTAATTTAATCCAAAACTAGGCTGGATAGGGCTTGGAGCGACCAGTGTCCCTGCGCATGGCAGGGGGTGGAACGGGACGAGCTTTAAGGTCCCTTGCAGCCCAAAACATTCCATGATTTTTTTACAGAGCAGCATTTTTAATTAACAGGGAAGAGGAGTGGGAAGCTTTTTAGCGGCAGCACCGTGATTCTCTTTTACTCCCAATAAATATAATTATTCCCTTTGCTTTCACGCGGAAAACGACTCGTGAAGAGCCACATTTCCGTAAAGCGGCTCCCAGAAAAAATTAAAAATAATGATAATCACACCCTCAGCCTCCTGCCAAACCCCAGAGCCCCGCTGGGGAGCGGGGCAGGACCAGCCCCGGGAGCGCCTCCATCACCTCTCCAGCGCCAAAAACACCCGGAGCACCCTCTCCTGCGGCTGTGACCCCCAAAAAACAGGGAATTTGAGGGCAGAAGGGTGGGTCCAAACACGGGGGGCTCCTGGAAACCCCTTCCAGCTGCCCCCGGGGCTCATCCCGCCGCTCCCGCGGCAAGCGCGGGGCCGGTTGTGCTCCTGGAACGGAGCGAGGAGTTCCCAAATCCAGCTGGAATCACCGAGCCGGGGCTGAACGAAGGGAAAATGGGTATTTCCCTTTAACCCGACAGAGGCACGGGTTGTTTTCCTAAGCACGTGTCAACCCAAGTGACTTCTCGACTGAAAAATAATCGCTTTTTCCGCTGTGACAATAGAGAAAACAATAGAGAAAAACAATAGGGAAAACAGCAGGGGAAAGGGGTAGAAAGAAGGGATTTGGGGCGTTTAAACAGAGACAGGGATGTACCTTTGCCGCCCGGATTTGCCAGCCGCTGGCTCAGGGATTTTCCATCGCGCCCTCGGCGGCCGGGGCAGCCCGGGAGCCGGGAATGCGGGAGCCGGGAATGCGGGACCCAGGGATGCGGGAGCGGGCTGGGCTCGCCTCCCTGCCGGGGCCGGCTCATGGAGCGGCAGTGCCCGCTCTCCTGGGCTGGGAAGGCGAGATTAGGATCTCCGGCGGGCTGGGAATTGTGCTGAGCTCCAGCTTTCCTTCGTGCTTCATTAAAAAGGAGATGCTGCGTTATTCCGCGCCGGTGTACACAGATCAAACAATCAGGCGCTTCTCCTGCTCGTCTTTGTTCCAGGGAAAATAAACTATGGATAGCAAGGGATGAATTCAAAAGCACAGGGAATTAGCAGCTAAAAGGGAGAGGAATCCTGCGAGCCAGAAACGACCCGAGCACCTCGCCAGCACCATCCAGGAGTGACCCACCAACATTCCTGCCTGTGGAATTACCTTATTCCCAGCAGCTTTTCCGCTCTGCGGGGCTGGTGCTGCTCTTCCCGAGGGTGACCGGCCAGCGAGTTCCAGCTCCCGGCTCCAGCTGGGAGTGTCTGCCCGGCGCTGAATCACCGCCTGATCCCAGCACAGGGTTGCAGAAAGCTTTACCCAAGCAAAACTCCGGCTGCGAGGCTGCGGGGTTTCATCTCGTGCCAGTTTCCAGCGGGGTTTGTTATCTCGGCTGCTCGCAGGTTTTAAGGACGTTAATGAGGTTTATCACGCCGAAGTCACGGCTGTGTCTCGGCAGGCCGAGCACGAAAATCCCCACGTATTTCCAGACCATGACATCACATCTCAGCTCGGTAAAGTGGCTTTTAGATAAGAGGCAATGCCCCCTCCCTGAGAATTCCGAGATAAAATAGTGAAGAAGGGTCGTCTGTTCGCACAGGCTGAAGTTTAACAGCACCGTTTAATTCATTTCGGAACATTAATTAGTCATGCAGAAAGTATTCAAAACAGTCTGAGCACCGATTCAGAAAGGAGCATTACTATGAAATCAGCACTGGCTGCCAGCTGAGAGCTGCTCGGAAAGGCAGGAATGCTCCTGGGAGAAGCTTCACAACCTCTCTCCCACTGCCCTCCCCACTCCCAGCACACAAATCAGGGGCTCCACGGCACCACCGGTCTTTCCTGCTCCGTGCTTGCTCCCGTTTCCTCTTCCAGTGGCTATGGGAAGAGCATCTCCAAAATGGAACCTCCCTCAAGCAGGTCTGACACAGCCTGAGACACTTCCGTCCTCTGCCACGCGTCCGCTCCTCTGCGTAACTTCATTTAAATCATAGAATCCCAGAAGATCCTGAGCTGGAAGGGATCCACCTGGACCATCCAGTCCAACCCCTGGCCCTGCACAGGATACCCCAAAAATCCTCCCTGAGAGCATTGTCCAAACGCTCCTGGAGCTCTGGCAGTCTTGGGGCTGTGCCCATTCCCTGGGGAGCAGTTCCAGTGCCCCAGCACCCTCTGGGAGAACAATCTTTTCCTAATATTTGCTCTGTTGATATAAACATTGATCACTCCCTGAAAAAGCTGCAAAGTCAGACCCAAATCTGGAATTAATCGCTTATTATTCACCTACATGGCATCTTGGAGATGTCCATGTTTTCACCTCGGAGATGTCCATGTTTTCACCTCGGAGATGTCCATGTTTTCCTCTTAGGGTTACTAAAGCATGAATATTAATTTTAAAAATTCCTTAGGCTTTTGTATGAAAAATGCTGCAAAACTGAGCACTGAGTCAGGGACACGGACAAACCTCCCCACTGTGTCCCAAAATTCAGATAAAGGCTGGAGGAGAACTTGAAAAAATTCCTGGAAGGAGGACTAGAAGAACAGGCATCGAATAAAGAGATTTGGGAAAAGCTTTAAGGGAGTAAGGAACAGATCTCTGCGTGGGCAGGGAGTGATCTCTGTCCTTGCCCCGCTGCAGGAGCAGCGCTGGGGTGGTTCTGGACCATGAACTGCTCGGGCAGGAGATCTGAAAGGCAGATCTGGGTGTCAGGACTTAGTCAGGGCTGGGTGTGGAGGCCAAGAACTCAGTGCTGAGCAGGCACCGGGATGGAGAGGGCAGGAACAGGGAATTCCGTGTGGGAAGGAAGCCATGGCAGCCCCAGAGAGAGACAGGGATTGCTTGGGCTACGAATCCCAGAATCCAGGATGGGTTGGTTTGGAAGGGACCTTAAAGCCCATCCAGACCCACCCTTCCATGGGCAGGGACACCTCCCACTGTCCCAGGCTGCTCCAGCCCCAATGTCCAGCCTGGCCTTGGACACTTCCAGGGATCACCCCAGGGGCAGCCACAGCTTCCCTGGGCACCCTGTGCCAGGGCCTGCCCACCCTCCCAGGGAAGGATTCCTTCCCAATATCCCATCTAAATCTCCCCTCTTTTGGTTTAAGGAAGCATCTCCCTGGGTTTTATCAGGTGGCAGCTGCAGAAGTGGCTGAGGCACAGCAAACACGCCATGGTTCTCTACAGAGGGAGGTGGCAGCCAGCCTCATCCCAAAAATAGATGGGTAGAGAAAGAAATCTCCTTTTAGAGATCAGAAGAGTGGAACAGACCCAGAGCATTGCTAACAGAGGGTGGACACTCTCCTGACTCAGCTCAAATCCGTCAGACCAAGAACCCTCACCTGACACTCGGGATTTAACAACACACCCTAATTATTTCCATATTTATCCACACAGATGCCATGAACAGGAACAGAACAATCTGTGTGCTGCTCTCAGTGCCTCTGAATCATCCCAGTGAATCAATCACAACACACCAAGGAGCTTTAGCGAAGAGAAAAGGAGCAGCCACCTCTGAGACAGCAGCAGCAAGATGAAAAGTTTGACAGGACACGCAAGAAATCCCGACCCAGAATCAGGATTAGAAGGGCCACAAAAGCCTTGTGCTCCTGCAGGGAGATTAGGAGGTCAAAATGCCTCGCTGAGAAGGTTTAGATGAATCAATTTATTCCAGTCAGGATCCATAGGAGCGAACCCCTCCCTGCCTGGGTGTGCATGCACAGAGGGATTTCAAGCTTTGTATGGAACCCCATTGTGAAAAGAGCTCATAAAATCATGTCAGTCATAAATAAATCGGGAAGCATTTGAAGACTCCCGTACAGAGGTGAGGATTAAAGAAGGAATTGATGTCAGGCTTTGAAAATTAAAAAAAGCTGGGTAATTCTTTGGGAAAGACATCCCTGAGGAGCAGCCAGGCTCCACCTGCTGAGTGTGAGTCCTGATGTGGGGCATTTGGGGCAGCACTAACCAGAACATCCCAGTAAGTGCTGGGGTGTCTCACGCTGAGCCAAACTGGGCAGTCCTGGAGCATCCACAGGCAGCTCTTAACAGCAATTATTAACTCATTAATTGAAAGTATTCCATGGAAGAACTAACGCTCATAGAGGGTGACATCATCTCTGGGGTTGTCCTTCTGCTGAGGGACATCTGTTCCTCCACGAGTGCCTTCGAGGGCTGTGCCTCTGCCTTGGGGCACCCAGCAAAAATAGGTTTGAATTTTCACACCTCTTCAGACACTCCCGAACTGGGCAGGAATGAGCCCCATCGGCGTTTCCGCAGCTCAGCCCTTGGCTTCTGGGGCAGCTTTCAATGGCTTTCATTCATTTCTGGCGCCGGGTGCTTCATGAACGATCAGCTCATGGCTGCGGGAGATGAAAGCTGAGTTTCTAGCACAGTCAGCAGCTGCTGGAAAGGATTCCTCAAATTCCTCATAAACCCTGGGGAAAGAGCTAAACTGGGATTAATAATTTCATTCTCTGTGTTCACCAGACCTAGTCTAGTCTAGCACAAAGCTGGGCTTTATCCGTGCCTCAGAGCAGTAATTCTGCTGTTAAATATAACTTATCACTGCTATTTATGGCTCTCCGCTATCAGCATCAAATAAAGCACGTCTGCCTAAATGAAATTTTGCTGTAGTCTTTTTTTTTAAAAGCCTTCTGCCAGTTTTAAACCTTTGCTGAAGCAAAGAGCACCCAGAATTTGGTGTTTCTGGAAAACCAGTTTAGTTATTGCATGTAATCCCTGAAGGGGGATTAATTCTTGATAAACTTTTGGATTCAGCTCAAGATTTTGGAGGACAAAGCACCTTTGGGCTTGTGGAATTGGGGCTGGGTGTTGGAGCAGCCCTGAGAAGAAGGATTTGGTGGATAAGAGGATGGATATGACCTGGCTCTATGTGCTGGAATCCCAGAGTTGCATCCCAAGATTTTCCAAATTTTGATCCTCTGGGTATCCCCTAATTCCTCCAAACCTCAGGAATTGAGGTGTTTGTGTGCCGGCCCTGGGGAGCATCACCAAAACCCAGCAGTGGCAGCAAGAAAGAGTCCAAAATCGACATCGAAATGTTAAAATTTACATCCAAGCAACACCATCAAAACGTTGAGTTTGGACACTTGGAGCTCCAAATCCGCTACCAAAATCCCGCCAGATTCGCTCCTTTGGGAGAAGATTCCAAGCCAACAGCCCTTGGAGAAGTATCCCAAGGTAGTGGTGCTTTACAGGCAAATCACAAATGTGGGGCTGAGGTTCCTGCATGCCCGAACAGTCCTGGGTTTCACCTGGAATTAGTGACATAATTAACAACTTTTAATAACCCTCAGCAGATGCTCGGAGCCAGAAGGAGCAGTTTAAAGACTGAATTTTCCAGTCCTGCAGAGGGAAGAAAAGAGAAAATCTGTGGTGTTGCTGGTCTCCAGCATCTGACTGCTTTCCCAGTAGTAAAACTGGGAACAGGTTATTCAATCCCAGTGTTTTAGGAAGAACGGGATAGACTGGGAGTTCCTGTGTCCCTCATTTCACTCCAGGCTTCCTGGTTCGAGAATTATTCAAACAGAGGGAAAAATCTGATTAATTCTCAATCCTAATTCCATCCAGTTTAACACCTCAACCAGCAAAGCACCTCAAAAATAAAAGGAATTCAGCACATCCCTTAGTTTTCCATGATAATTCCCAAACAGGATTCCTCTTGGACATGCCTGTGAGAGGAAATTGATAGAACAAAACACATCTCTAGTTCAATTAAAAAACAATTAATACCTCAAATAAACAAGGAAATATTCCAGGGAAGAGTGAGGTAGGAAAGACAAGCAGGTGAAGGAAAGCTAGAGGGGAAAAACAGGAATATTTCAAGGGCACAGAACATGGAGAAACAATTCCAAGTTGGCCAAAGAAGATGTGGGAATGTGGAAATGTTCAAGGCCAGGCTGGACGGGGTTGGAGGTTTTGAGGTGTGTGGTCTGTTGGAACAACACCCCACAATTTATAAACTCCCCTTTTAATGTGCCCATCGAGAACAAGATTTCAGCAAACAACTCACGGGGTGCTTTTCCTGCTTCCTTGGCCAGGAAGAAAATTCCAGAGGCAGGGACTGAGCATAGAAACTACGGCCGTGAGCCTTCTTGCTGGATGAAAAATGCTCCGCAGAAGGAGCGCTTCTGGATCAGCAGCAGCTGGAAAAAAACATGGAATAAAGAAGTTTTTAAAAGGGAACCAGTGATGTAAAAAGGGGTTAATTTTTTTCCACAATCTTATTTCTTTTTGCCAAAGGAAGGGAGACAAATGAGAGGAATGAAAGAGACCCTGTTTCCCTCTGATTATCTGCCAGGAGCAGCAGCGCTTTAATTCCGAGAGTGAAATCCAGTGAGGAGCCCAAGGAGGGCTTGGCTTGGAGGCTTTGGGGAATTTCTGGTGGAAAATTGGGAATGAAGCCGATGGCTCCATATTCCATTCACTCTTCCTCTGGGATTGGCATAAAAATGCAAATATGGGAAAGCTCCTAAGGGGCTTTTGACAATTTTTGAGGATTTCTTGCTTTTTTTCCTCTTTCCACCTGGCATTGGAGTACTCCAGCATTAAAATTCTTTTCGCCTCAACTCCAGCTGTGGATGTTTCATCCCTGGAAGTGTCCAAGGCCAGGTTGGATGGCGCTTGGAGTACCCTGGGATAGAGGAAGGCGTGGCAGGGGGTGGAATGGGATGAGCTTTAATATCCCTTCCACCCCAAACCATCCCGGGATTCTGTGAAAATAAAATAACAAATATCTCTATTTTTTTCCCTGTAATTAAACTCCATCCAGGAATTAAATTTTTTATTTTTTTATATTTTTTTATTGTTTATTAATTAATTAATGAATTAATTTTTTTCTGAGCTTAGTTAAAAAAAAAAAAGAAAGAAAATAAACAAAAAAAACCAGAGGAAAATCCATTGGGAAAATCCTTTGGAGTTAAGATGTGAATGGTCCAAGCTGACATCTGTGTTCTTCCTACCTTCTCCAAATACATGAAAACCCCCCTTGCTGATGATGTCAGCTTGCTTCGAGAGCGCACAGCAGATTTATTATTTCCTTTAGGAAAAAAATGCACTTTGTTCTTCCTACGAGATCATTCCCATCAGCTGCAGCGTGCCAAGAGAAGCTGCTTTGGGAAGAAGCCAAGAAGATGGAGACCATGTGGGGGACCCTAAGCACAGACTATTTATGGGCCAGGGGAGAAAATCTCGGTGTGATTTTGGATGTCTGTGTTTGCTGTGAGTTAATGAGAAAGTCTGGGAGCCTGAGAAGTCTCATGAAGAGATGTCACTCCCAGATCCCATCTTGGTTTCTTCAATTTTCCTTTAAGCTGCTCCCAAGCTGGCTGAAAAGAAATCTTTATGAGAGAGGATGAAAGAAGCATTGGGAATTTTGAAGGCAAAGATGGCCTGGACAGATTTGTTGCAGTTATTTCGCTCTTGTGGTGAGAACTGACTGTGGCAGGGCTCTGGAAGCCCAGCTGTGTTTTCTTCCAGCTGTTCCCGTGTTTTTTTGGGATGAGCAGAGAGTTTCTGGGATACAAATTCGGTGTCAGTGACCCAGAAGGGGCGGAGTCCCCATCCCTGGGGGGATTTCAGAGCCCTGTGGATGTGGCACTGGGGGATATGGGCAGTGGTGGCCTCAGAGGGCTTTTCCAACCTAAAAGGTTCTGTGATTTAAGTGATGCAATCAGAGCTGAGTTACCTGCCAGGAGCTTCACCAGCAGGGCTCCATCCCAGATTCCTTGGCCATTCCCTTGTCCTCACTCAGCCCCAGGATTGGGGAGAACGTGTCCAGTGTGCTCCTCATTCCCAATCCCAGGGTCCCTGCTGAGCCACAGCCATGCCCTGCAGGTCCCTTTGGCTCCTGGCACTGACATCAAACCAGGCTGGAGGGGAAAGCTGCAACATTCATTTAAGAGTTCAGCTCAGTCCTTGCTGCAAGCCCAGGTCTGGAAGCGGTTCTGAACCGAATTCCAGACTGGTTTGGGTTCAAAGGGATCTTAAATCCCATCCCATCCCACCCCCTGCCATGGGACACCTCCCACTGTCCCAGGCTGCTCCAAGCCCTGTCCAACCTGGCCTTGGACACTGCCAGGGATCCAGGGACAGCCACAGCTTCCCTGGGCAACCTCCCCACCCTCCCAGCCAGGAATTCCTTCCCAATCTCCCATCCATCCCTGTGCTCTGGCAGAAGGAAGCCATTCCCTGTGTCCTGTCCCTCCATGCCTTGTATACATAGAATATTATATAATACATGAACTATATTTATAACATAACCCCAACTTCACTTCTTTTTTCCCCTAAATTAACAGTAATTCCTAGGGAATTTTCCAACGGGAGTTGTGGCATTGCAGCTGTTCCAAGGAACCCTCTCATCTGCCAGGTGGGCAGGCAATATTTGGAAGGATTTACAAGGAAGGAGAAACACAACTTCCTCTCTCCGTTCCCTCCCCAGGACCCTTTCGTGTCCCAGGCACGGAGCCGAGCTGTCTGCTCCTCACAGAAACCAGAGCAGCTGGAAAATTGCATCAGTGTAGAGATAAATCCCTCACCTGGGAGAAGCAGGGATCCACAGGAGCAGGGAGGAATGTGAGATGAGATCTCCCACAAACGCTCCCTGATAGTAACTGGGCAACTCAGAACGCTCCCGACCTGCACAACCCCACTGAAATCCAGCCCTTTCCCTCGCAAAAGTGCGGCTTTCCACATTTTTTTTTAATTGGGATGCACAGATATCCTAAAAAACATCAAAATGGGCTTTCGTGGTTCTTCCTGGAGTATTAAAAATTCAGATTTAATTTTTTTTTTTTTCAAATCTTCGCTACAAATCTCCAATGGTGAATGTGATTTATTGCTTCCCTGGAAGTGGAAACTTGTGGGAGCCAAACCCTTCTCACCTTTTTTCCTGCTGATAATTCTTTTGGCACATTTTCAAGCTCATTAGCTGCCACTTGAATGATTCTGTTCCTAAAATAGCACCGTGGAAACTCATTTTCTCTGGACTATTTTCATCCCAGAAGATTTTTCATCACCGAGATGACTTCGTTTCACGGAAAACAGAACAGCTGAAAAAACTCCCTGTTCAAGGCAAATGAATTCTCTGGCAAACAGCAGCAGCTGTGGCTCAGGAAGGAGAGAGCCAAGGATTTCAATCAGGAATGGGAATGCTATGAAACCCCTCTTCCATGGTCCAATCCAAACGGGAATTGGATTCAGGTGGGATTCTCACAGGTTTAAACGTATATATCTCCCTGGCATAGCTTTCCAGAGCAGCTGGGGCTGCCCCTGGATCCCTGGCAGTGTCCAAGGCTGGGTTGGACATTGGGGCTTGGAGCACCCTGGGACAGTGGAAGGGATCCATGGGATGGGATGGGCTTTAAGGTCCCTTCCCAATCCAAACCATTCCATGTTTCCAGCATAGTTTCAGGTTGGGATTCAATCCAATTCAGTCCAGCTGGCCGCTGGAACAGACTCATCAGAGGGGGAGAAAGGCTCTGGCGATCCTGATCTCCAGTGCTTCCCCAATTCCTTCAGCCTCACAATTTTCCTCCTGCTCTTCCCTGTGTTTCACCTCCCTCTCCTGCTTCCCAGAGCCTTCTGCCCGGCAGACACCCCCATCCTCCCACACCATGGATTTAGTAGAGGCTGGGAAGGAGAGAGACAGAGAGAAAGGGGCTTAACCAGCAGAGAAGGAACAACATCAAAGGGAGCAACAAGAAAGAGCAGAGCTCAAACCTCACGACATCAGAGAAAGGTCCAAAGGGTGGGAGCTCTTCAACCCACGGACATTTCCTGACAGAATCACAGGGGAAGTTCCTTAAAAGTTGACAAGGAACAATCCATTCAGCCTGTTCACAAGAGAATCACAGAATGGGTTGGAAAGGACTTTAAAGCCCATCCCATTCCCCCCCTGCCACGGGCAGGGACACCTTCCACTATCCCAGGCTGCTCCAACCTGGCCTTGGACACTGCCAGTGCAGCAAAAACTCCTCAAACCAGACAGGAACAACTTTACAAGGATCAGCAGTCCCAGCCCTCTTCCGGGGATGCAGGACACTCCAAGCAGCATTTGGGAGTTCTAACTTGTTTTCCTAACACATTAGTGACTGATTTATCTTGTTAATCTGAAAGGCTGGGAAGAGATCCCTGTCTTTAAGATTGATGGCAGAAAGTGGAGGGGGGTGGGGGAACGTGAAACAAAATGCCTTCGAGAGCAATTTGCTCATGCAAAATGATTCATGGGTGATGTGATATTGATGGGGGGATTTCTGGAAGTATTCCTGCAAGATTTAGGAGTCAGTCCTATTTTCCTGGGCCTCAAGTGGAAGGGCATTGTAGGAGAGGTTGTCCCATAATCAAACCCGTCACTGCTCTCCTTTGCAGCACCTGCAAATCAAAAAATCCTTCCCTCAGCCTGAACTGATTTAGAGGTGAAGGTTTTGGTGAGTGTTGAAAAGCTTTTAATCCAAAAACCTCCTCGTAATTTCCAATGAACTGTCAAAGAGGATTTTTTATTCTTCCCTTTATATTATAAATTATTATAATTTATCATAAATTAGGCTCTGAGCAAACCAAAGCCAGAGCCTGTGCAAACCTGGTCTTAACTAAACACAGACTTCCCATGGCAAGGAATTCCACAGGGAAGGGGTTCAGGCCCTCCCCTTCCTCCGGGTGGTTGAGCCCCAGTTCTGCAAACAGAAAGGAAATTGTCATTCCCATGGATTTTTGGAAATCATACCTTCAGGATGCAGCCTGGATTTCACAGAAGGCAGAGGTGGTGTCATCATCCAGAGTGAAATCAGCACCTTTGGCTGTGGCATCCCAAAGAATCAGATCCCAAATGGGAAGGGGTGGAGGGAAAAGCTGCTTGGAAGCACCAAGGATTAACCCCAATACACATTGGTCCAGCATGTTATTAAACACAGAAATGTATTTAACGTGTCTGATTTTCACTTAGGGAACTGCTTAACAGCCAGCAGTGCATCTTGCTTCCCTGGAATGAAAAATGCCATTTTTCCCCCCCAAAATCCCCTTTCCTATATATTAATGGAGCACAGCCCAGCCCTGATTTCCTCCAAGCCAGCAGGGCAGCCCCTTTAATCATTTTCAGCCTCTTTAAACTCATTTTCAGCCTCTGAAGCCCATGAATAACACCATTGTTGCCCCCTATCAGTGTTCAACGCTAGGGTTACACCACTTTGGGAAATCAGCAGCCTTGGGATCACCCCTCCTCACCAAGAGCAGGTTTGAGGCTTTTAAAGACATTACAGCATACCAAAAAAACCACAGGAAAATTAAAGTATCTCTAATTAGAACGAAAAACATGGATTCGGAGTGGCTGGGCAGCAGGAAAAACACAATTCCCTCCACACAACCAGCCTTCCATGGGCTCTACCTCCGTGGATTTATTGAGTCCAAGCTAACAATGGGAATAGTGAGGGGATCCAGGCAGGAAACACAGAGCCATTGAGGCCTATCGAGGGTTCCATCATCCCGATGTCCGACGGCACATTCCTGCTCTCTTGGATTTCAGCAGATACGGGGGGAAAAGTTGAGCAAATTTGATGTAATTGCCGTGCACTTTGGAGCTGCATTTCCCAGGAGCAGCGTGACATCCAGCTCTGCCATCCCTCGGGATCATCCCAGAGCTTCCCCAGCACTGCTTGACCTTGGGTTAGACCAGGAAAAAAAATCCAAAATATTTAAATTCCTCCCCTTCCCGGCAGATTTTACTGGATTTTGGGGTGAAACTCATGTTGTTGCATCAAGCTGGGGACAATCAGAGGCAGGAGGACCAAGCCAGCCAAGCTTTTCACGTGAGACAAATTGCTCTGGGTTTATTTGCCAGGAATTTCATGTTCCTGCTGGCTGTCCCCTTTGAACCTGGGCAGGATTAATCATCAGCTTAAACCTCTCCAAAATCTGCTCCTTAACGCACCTCTGGCAGCTTCAGCAATAAAACCACGGGGATTCATCGAAATTATGCTGATTTTTATTCTCTCTGGGCAACACTTCCAGTTTTCCCCCTGATTTACATAGCATGGACCAGACTGGAAAGGTGGATTTGGTAATTTTGGGGGTTTTTTTAAGGTTATTGTAAAATACAAACTGCAGCAACTTCAAAATCCAACCCTGTTTGTTATTGAAAGTGAGGAGAATTTTAGCCACCTCCTCCCTTCTCTAGTTCACAAAGGATATTTTGGGACTTCAATGTGCCAGAATTTAAATTTTTAATGCCAGGAGTTACACAAAACTGGCTGGGATGACGAACAGGTCAGCTTATTGTAGCCCCTGGCTTAATAATATGAATATTTATTAACATTTTAAACATTTTTATTTATTTATAGATTATTTATCTATTTTATATTTCTTTGATAAATGTATTTTATGTTCTTAGATGTAAAGTGTTTTCTAGTTTTATTTATCTACTTATTTCAATGTTATATATAATCCAGTATTAACATTTTAACGTTATTCTTTACGAATGTTTTTAACATTTATAACTTAAAACGACATTAATTAATCGTTAATTAAACCAGACTTGTTGCCTTCTAATCCATCCCCTCTGACACACAAATATTACTTTAGAGAGAGCAAATACAGACAGAATTACACAGTGCAGCTGCAGGAGAACAATTAAAATTACCCAAGCAATCAAGCCACTCATTTTAGGGGTTTTTTCCCCAAAATCTTTGTGAGGAGAAGCTTTTCCAGAGGTCTAATTACTGCTTAATCCTTGGGAGTATCGGGGATTTAAACAGCTGGATCTGGACATCAGGGCAAGATTAGGTTTGATGTCATCAGCTCTGGTGAAATCTGGTTAAAGCGACCAAAAATCCCTAATAAAATCCCATAAAAGTGGCACAAAAGAACATCAGGATTTGCAGTTTGGACAAACAAATGGGATTTTTTTAAAAAATAGTCTATTTTAATTTATTCTTCTACCTGTAGAGGCATTTCCGAGTGAAAAACCAAAGCAAGCCACGAGAACACAGCAAAAACAGATTTTTTTTTCCCTCCAAAGTGGTTTTCCTTACAACCCTCCCAGTCTATTTTCTGAAGTTTGGGGACTTTTTTGGCAGATGGATCCTTTTGCTTCATTTTGTGAGGGAGAAGGAAACCTGAGAGTTTTTAGCCTGAGGCCCCACATTAATCCTTCCCTTTTTGAGAGATGCTGGCCTCCAGCTTTTGGCCAGGGAAAAAAGCAGGATAAAGCCCACGTGTCCTTGTTGAATATACGGCTCGGGATGTGGGAAAAGGAGCCCACAGAACCTAAAAAGAGCCAGAAAAGTGACTTTTAAAAGCCTCAAAAGAGCCTGGAAAGAGCCTAAAAAGAGCCTGGAAAGGTCTGAAAAGAGCCTAGAAAGGGCCAAAAAGAGCCTGAAGAGAACCTGAAAAGAGCCTAAAAAGAGCCTAAAAAAAGAGCCTTAAAATGACCTAGAAAGGCCTGAAAAGAGCCTGGAAAGTGCCTGGAAAGAGCCAAAAAGGGCCTGAAAAGAACCTAAAAAGAGCCTAGAAAGGGCTGAAAAGAGCCTGAAGAGAACCTGAAAAGAGCCCCAAAAGAGCCCCAAAAGAGCCCAAAAAGAGCCCAAAAAGAGCCTGAATCTAGCCTAAAAGGAGCTGGAAAAGGGCCTGTAAAGAGATTTAAAAGAGCCTAAAAGGAGCCTAAAAGGAGCCTGCAGGGATTTCTGCTGGGCTTCAAAAGTGCCTCCAGCCTCATCCCAAGGTAAAAAAAAAGATAAAACATTGGAATAATCAATCAACACACGGGAATGTGGTGCAGGAATGAAGACACGGAGAGTTCTGGACCCTCCATCAGTCCCACAGCAGCTCGTGGGGAGGGCAGGGGGATGGAGCCGCTCTGGGATGAGAGATCCCTAGAATGGTGTTTAGGCTCCATTTTGGCAGCAGCCTGGATATTTATGGAAGCTGCTTTTCCAAGGAAAGATGGATAACAGGGCTGCCAACACCTCAGGCAGTTTGGGACACGGCAAAATCTGCTCTGAGCTGATGGCAAGGATGAGGTTATGAGGGAAGTGTTGTGCTCCCAATAGACACAGGGCTCTCTTGGAGCCTGTAAGAAATCCTAGAAGAAATCTGAAATAGCTATTAAATAAATATTTAATTATTTAATTATTCTTGCATTAATGGGTTGCCCAGAGCAGCTGGAGCTGCCCCATCCCTGGAAGTGTTGGGAACAACCTGGGATAACAGAAGGTGAATCTTCCAATAGGATGATCCTTAAAGTCCCTTCTGCCCCAGACCACTGTGATTCCATGAGTCAAAGTTGTCCCTAAATTCCTTCCGTAGGATGAAAGGTGTAAATATAATTTATTTCATTTATAATAAGGCCTGAAAAAAATTAATCTATTAATTATGCATCCATCCATCACTTTTATCCATCAGATTATTCTTTTATCCAAACCACAGATATCCTTCTCCAAAAAGTTCATACAAACCACTTTTTTTTCACCAGAAAAGTAACAAAAAAAACCCCAAACCCACTGAAATCCAGGCACTTTTCCTATCTCCGAAATCATCTCCCCGTGCTGGATTCAGGGCAGAGATTGACGGCGCTGAATGGCAGCCAGGGCCGGGGGTCACATCAGGGAGCTCTGAAATTCCCTGCCTCAGGACAGCAAATTCCAGAGCAGTGACAGGGAAGCTCAGGGATAATGACAGCTTTGGATGGGCTGCTGACAGATGGAAAATTGTCCCGTTCCCCTGCAGTGCCAGCGTCCTGCTGGAGAGGGGAATTCCCTCTGGATAAAGCATTTTCTGGAATTCAGGTGTCTCTGGAAGCATCACCAGCTGTGCGTGTCAGCGTGACTGGGATGGGCACACTCAGATGCCAGTTACAGCTGGGATGGGCACACTCAGATCCCAGTCACAGCTGGGATGGGCACACTCAGACCCCAAACTGGGATGGGCACACTCAGTTCCCAGTTACAACTGGGATGGGCACACTCAGATCCCAAACTGGGATGGGCACACTCAGA
>NW_024581135.1:1841461-1895148 GCF_017639235.1 Corvus kubaryi
ACACTCAGATCCCAAACTGGGATGGGCACACTCAGATCCCAGTCACAACTGGGACCTACAAACTCCCACCTTCCCCGAACTCCTCTCGCCCTGTCCCAGCCAAAACGGTTTCAGGTTTCGCATCCAGTTCCCACCCTGGAATTCCAGGATGAATCCCTGGGCATTTTCAGTCCCCACCACTGGCTTTAAGGAACATTTCCTCAAGTCGAGTTCCCTCACGTGTTTTGCCTTTTCTCCCTCATGGTAATTCCCAAATTTCGCAGTAATTTCCCAGAGCCTCCCTCTCCCCAGGCTGTGCAGGGACAGCTCAGACACCGCCAGCTCCCCACCCTTCCTTGCTCCTTCTCTCCCCATTCTTCCACATTCCCAATCCTCCTTTTCCAGCAGGATTTCCCTTTTTTCCCGCATTTATTTTAGATTATTTTTCAGGAGGAAACCAAGCTCCCCAGAGTGTTGCAGCTCTCCTGATGCTCCAGGAGATGATTTGGCTCAGGATAAAAAGAATCCCAGGATGGTTCGGGTTGGAAAGGACCTTAAACCCATCCCATTCCACCTCTGCCACGGCAGGGACACCTTCCACCTTTTCTGCCCCACACATCCCTTGATTTCCTTCAAGAGCGACCACTTTAGGTCTAACTTGAGCCTAACAAAAATAATCTTCCTTCTTCCCATTAAAAATTTTATATTTCAGTTCTCCTTCGAAGCCCACAGACCTCTCAAGTTTAATTTATAGGCCACGAGGCCAACCTTCGATGCAAAACTGTGCATCCAGTATTTTTCGGGAGATTTTTTATTTGAATTCCCTGACTGACCTGAAAGAAGCTTAATATAAATTGAGAAACTTCTAAACCTGGGTTAGTCGGACTTCTAAACCTGGATCAGCCAAACTTTCAGACCTGGATCAGTCAAATTTTTAAACCTGGATTAGCTGAACTTTTAAACCTGGATCAAACTTTTAAACCTGGATCAAATTTTTAAACCTGGATTTGTGAAATTTTTAAACCTAGATCAGTCAAAATTTTAAACCTGGATCGAACTTTTAAACCTGGATTTGTCAAACTTTTAAACCTGGATTTGTCAAACTTTTAAACCTGGATCAGCCCAACTTTTAAACCTGGATGAAACTTTTAAACGGATTAGCCAAATTTTAAACCTGGATCAGCCAAATTTTTAAACTCGGATGAAACTTTTAAACCTGGGTTTGTCAAACTTTTAAGCCTGGATCAGCCAAACTTTTAAACCTGGATCAGTCAAACGTTTAAGCCTGGATGAAATTTTTAAACCTGGATGTGTCAAACTTTTAAACCTGGATCAAACCTTCAGACCTGGATTAGCCAAATTTTTAAATCTGGATCAGTCAAACGTTTAAACCTGGATGAAACTTTTAAACCTGGGTTAGTCAAACTTTTAGACCTGGATCAGCCAAACTTTTAAGCCTGGAGCAAACTTTTAGACCTGGATCAGAAAAACTTTTAAACCTGGATTAGCCAGATTTTTAGACCTGGATTTGCCAAACTTTCCGGCCTGGATCAGCCCCAGGATTTGCTGGCTGGACAGAAGAATCTGTTTCATTTCATTTCATTTCATTTGTCTCCCCATGGATGGATCGAGAGCAATATTCCAACCTTAAATCCATAAACACTGGATAATTCCAGTTAGGGCAAGTCCAGCCATCCCAGAATAATGAATCCACGCATACAAATGGATGGATCCCATGGAAATCCGAGCTTCAGGGCCCCTTCCAGCCCAACCCAGTCTGGAATTCTCTGGCATTCCCCAGTTTTCCACAAGGATGACAACCATGGAAAAGCAGCCGGCAACAAACAGGGAAACACCAAAGGAAAGCCAAAATTGGGTTTGAGTGGCCCTTTGAAACTGGCCTGCAGCAGGCATGGAATTCCAAGGAAATTCTGATAAAATTCTGATAAAATTCTGATAAAATTCCGATAAAATTCCGATAAAATTCCGATAAAATTCCGATAAATTTTTAATAAAATAATGATAAAAATCGAATAAAATTCGAATAAAATTCTAACAAAGTGCGAACAGCAAAGGACAATTTGGGGTTTAAAAAGTCACAGCGGCTTCCAAGCCTCGATATCCTGGCGGGGTGGTGTGAAATCACAATTTTTTTTAAACAAAGTTCAGTTTATTCTTTCAATTTCCTCGAGCAGAAAGCAGCAGAACATTTCCTCGGAGACGATTAGAAACTAAAATTAAAGCTGGTCAGTGATGGTGACCAAAAATCCATCAAGCAAATGGGCTTTTCGTGAGGATTTGGAATTTTTTAACCAAACTTGAGGAAGTGTCGAGGCACAGATGAGAGCCAGCCCGGATCCCCAAATGATCCCAAAAATCGGGCTGGGATTTGCATTATCCCAATCCAGGCAGGGAAAGTCCTAAAGGAACAATTAATCCGTGCCTAAATCCTGAGCCTACAACTTCCAGAAGTGTGAAGTGACTCACAGGGCTAAAATTGGCTTTCCCGGTGTAAAATACAACACTCATTTTGTTGTATCTTTCATTTCTGACGTTGGTGTTCTATCTAGAAATGAATCCGAATTTTTTTGCATATTTAATTGCTTTTTTCAAACATTCTCCCCGCTTCTTCTTGTCCCAAATATATCCCAGCACCTTTAAGAAGAGGGAAGTGAGGCGTGAACAGGATTTCATCTAATTTCTCTCATCTCTTTCCATTCATGCCCCACTTTCTCCATCAGTGTAAAATAATTCTTTCCCAAAAAAAAAAAAAAAAAAAAAAAAGGCAAAACCCACCACAAACCACGCAAAAAAAACTTCCCAGGAACTCTCCAAAAAAACCCAAAAAACCCCCAAGAAACAAACTGCAAAAAAACCCCCCAAACCAATAAACCCAACAATGTTCAGCTCAGACCCAAGGACAAAGAGAAACCCATCGATTCCAGGAATTCCTTCTTCCTCACAACTTCCACGGGCTGCAGGAGCGATGTCCCAGGAAAACTCATCAAGGAAATGTTCTCCATGGGGAATTTCCCACAAATCTGCTTTGCTGCCAGCGTGAGCAGATTCCTCCTGGCCCATCCCCCTCTGCGCCCAGCACGGGCCTGCGTCAGCCAGAGCGCTGAATTCCCAACTCTGGAACATTCCAGAACTTCCCAGGGGACACAGCCCAGCCAGGTCCTGCGAAAGGCACATCCCCCCCAGGTTATGGGAACTCAGGAACGGGGGAAAAAGGGAGAGTTGGAAGAATAATTCTGTATTTTCTCCATTGCTGAGGGCTGCAAAGTTCATTTATGGCTTGATTATCCAAAAATCTTATGGATATTGGATCTTACGGATTTCCATGGGGGAGTCCTCCTGATCTGCATCAAGTCCAGAAAATTTTTTTTTATTGTTATTGTTATTTTTATTTTTATTCTATTCTATCATATTTATTGTATTTTAATATTATTTATATTTATATTTATATCTATATATGCTAATGACTATATCTATATTTATATTTATATTTATACTTATATTTATATTTATGCTCATGTTGATATTATTATATTTATTGTATTTTTATATTATTTATATTTATATATATCTATACCTATATGCATATCTATATTTATATTCATATTTATATTTATGCTTATGTTGATATTATTTTTATTATTATACTATAATATGTCATATTTATTGTATCTTTATATTATTTATATTTATAACTATATCTATACTTAGGTTTATATTATATTATTATCATATTTATTGTGTTTCTATATTATTTATGTTTATATCTATATCTGTACTTATGTATCTATATCTATATTTATGTCTATATTTATATTTTTCTATATATTTATATTTACATTTATATTTATATCTTTATCTATATTTATATCTACATTTATATGCATATCTATATTTGTACTCATATTTATATTTATGCTTATGTTGATATTATTTTTATTATTCTACTATATTATATCATATTTATTGTATTTTTATATCATTTATATTTATATCTATAGCTATACTTATGTCTATATTTATATCTATATTTATATTCATATTTATACTTATATTTATATTTGTGCTTATGTTTATATTATTATATTATATTTATTGTATTTTAATATTATTTCTATTTTAATATATATCTATATATTTATATCTATATTTATATTTATACTTATATTTATATTTACATTTATACTTATATCTATCTATATTTATATCTATATTTATGTTTATATTTCTATTTATGTTTTGGTTTTTATTATTTTTATATTATTATTATATTATCACTACTACGTTATTATTACTATATTATTATTGTTATTTTGTCCTTAAAAGGAGAAGAAAATTAAAATACCTGGCAAAAGCACTGTAGGAAACAAGGTTATCCCAACCCTGTGCCTGACACCATTCCCAGGTCAGCTGTAATTCCCAGATGGATTTGGAGCCTCTTGGAAAGTCTCTTCCCGGCAGAGGTTTTGTGTTTTCCAAGGTTTTTGGATGCCCTGGATATTTATGGATATTGGATCTCCCCACTGCTCCTCACTGGGCTGTTCAACAGAAAATGAGCTTAAAACCAGCCCAAAAAGGGGGGAAAAGGGAAGGAAATGGAGAAAAAAGAAGGCAAAACCAAAATTTAAAAAAAAAACAAACAAACCAACACGGTAAAAAAAGGAAAGGGGAAAAAAAGATAAAAAATATTTAAAATCCACCAAAAAAAAATTTTTCAAAAAAAAAAAAAATTAATGCAAAAATTTTTTAAAATCCACACAAATTCAAAACTACAAGAAGTCAAAAATTTAAAAAAAAAATCAAAAATAAATTATTAAAAACATTTAATTAGCCAAAATCAATATAAATTATAAACACCCCAACCAATGACACCAACCAGAAATAAAAAAATATAAAATCTATGCAAAACTTAAAAAAAAGATAAAAATAAAGATCCCAACTCCCCTCACAAAATCCAGAAATAAGAATCCCCAACAACTAACACTAAAACTGGGATAAATGATCCCAAACAAACTTTGTGAGGTGACCTATAAACCCTTAAATCACTTCCTTTTTAAACAGTCTCAAAGAATTGTGGATATTAAACACGAATATTAAAATAGAAATAGATGAATATTTATTTTCTCTTTTTCCACTCTCTCCTCCAGCCTTGCAGCTGCTTTTTCTGCCTCTCCTCGATGCCACCAGCAGAATAAACGAGATTTCCATTTTATTTCCATTAAACCACTACAAAACTCCAATGAAAATTATTCCAGCGATGATTCCGAGTTTCAAAAATGCATATAAAATTCAGTTTTCTTCAAGGCCTTTTTTAGTATCTCTGGGCACAGCGAATCCCATCAGGATAAATTACCCTCAAAAAGAGAAGGTAAATATTCCCAAAAATATTGCTGGGATAAGGCAAAGAAGATGAAATTTAAATTATGCCGAAGCCAGGGCAGAATTTAATTTAAATTACGAATTTAATTTAATGTAAATTTTGAATTAAATTGAAAATCACCACAAACGCTCTCCACCAGGAAATATTTGAATGTTTTTTATTAAAAGTGCCATTTCTGGAGAAGAATTCAACCACTTCCACAGCAATGAGAAAACATCCAAACACTGAATAATGAGGAATTTTGTCAGGATTTCAGCTCTAAAAAGAAACTTTCTACAGACTGTCCAGTGCAAGGTAAATAAAAATCATATTCCACACATATATATATATCATAAAAAAATACACTGAACTGCACAAATGGATGGGTTTGCCATTCTTTCAGAATTATTTTCAGCTTCAAAAATGGATGGACTTACAGAAACATCATTCCCAAAGGTTTGGGAGTAAATTTAGGCAATGAAAAGTTGAAGATTTTTAAATTACAACATTTGTGGACCTAAACTGAGATAAAACGTCACTGAAAATTGATTTTATCACAAGAAAAAATGAAGATATTTAAATTACACTATCTGTGGACCTAAATTGAGATAAAACATCACAGAAAATTGGTTTTATCAAATGGGAAATTGAAGATATTTAAATTATAACATCTGTGAACCCAAACTGAGATAAAGGTATCACAGAAAATCGGTTTTATCACGAGAGAAGATGAAGATATTTAAATTACAATATCTGCGAAACCAAATTGAAATAAAGATGTCACAGAAAATTGGTTTTATCAAATGAAAATTGAAGATATTTAAATTGTAACATCTGTGAACCCAAACTGAGATAAAGATATCACAGAAAATTGGTGTTATCAAATCAAATAATACTTTTTAAAGTGAGATCTGAAGAGAAAATTCAGCTGATACCTGAAAAGATTTAATAGAAAAGTTCTGCCACAAATCAAGGTCGGATTTCTGTGCAGTCATTCATCCTGCCAAAAATACAGTGAATTTTAATACTCTTCTCTCTCCCCTCAGGAATCTTTGTTTTCCCCACAAAACCAGCATTGAACATCAAATCCAAGCAGGGTTTTCCATAAAAAAAGACGAAGCCTTTAAATTCCCTATTTCTTCTACCAAGTGCCTGTTTGTGCATTGCATTAACAGCATTTGCATATTCAATTCCCCATTAAAAACAATCCCAAACCTTGCAGTAACGAAGGTATTGATGCATCCAGGTGATTACAACTCATCCCGAATATTCTCCACTCTGGGAATTCTCTTCTTTTAAAAAATGAAATCCAAAAATCCTTCCCCACAGCCAAGCTGCACCCTTGGATCTTCCATTGGTTTCTTGGGGTTTATCCCAAACAATTCTTTCCCAAAAGCAGAGATGTTTTCTGAGGTTTAAAATCTTCATTTTAAGATTTCTTCACTTTCCAGGGAGGGGGTGGAAAAATCACTCAACCAAGGCAAAATCCCAGGGATTTTCCCTCCTAAAATGTCCTTTTTTTTGGTTGGTGCAGCCAATTCCCTCTGCCCATCAGTTTTTTAGGGTCTCCTTACCATTCCCAAAAGCTCTGGAATGGTATTTCCAACATAAAAACCCTCAGCACTCAGATTATTGTAAATTATTGCCAGAAACTCCTGTAAGACCATGAGGCACTTGGAGGCCTCATTGAGATAGCAATAATTATTCCCAGAAATTGGATTTGAGAGAGATTTGTGCTTAGAGGCAGAAGCAGGAAAAATCCGATGGCCCAAAAGGTGGGAAACAACTTCCATCTGATCCAGGAATTCCCCATGGAGCAGAGAGAAAGCTGGAATGGTTTTCCCACTAGAAAAAAAATCCTTTCATATGGAAAAATCCTTCAAGGAGCAGGAGGATGATGTTAATTATAGGATCATCAGAGAATCATGGAATGGTTTGGGTTGGGAAGGACTTTAAAGCTCAGCCAGTTCATCCAGGGACACCTCCCACTATCCCAGGCTGCTCCAGCCTGGCCTGGGACACTGCCAGGGATCCAGGGGCAGCCACAACTGCTCTGGGAATTCCGTCCCAGCCCCTCCCCACCCTCCCAGCCAGCAATTCCCAATTCCCAATCTCCCATCCATCCCAGCCCTCTGGCAGTGGGAAGCCATTCCCTGTGTCCTGTCCCTCCATGCCTTGTCCCCAGTCCCTCTCCAGCTCTCCTGGAGCCCCTTTAGGCCCTGCAAGGGGCTCTGAGCTCTCCCTGGATCCTTCCCTTCTCCAGGTGACCATTCCCAGCTCTCCCAGCCTGGCTCCAGAGCAGAATTCCAGCCCTGTTGGATGGCACAGCCACAGCCATGAGAATCCAGAGCCTGGGAAACCTTAACTCAGGCATCAAGACCCATCCTCCCTTGGCAAGGAAAAAGCTTTCCCATCCAAGTTTTGTAGCTGGGCCATCGCCCATCCAGAAACCACAGACGGAATTCAGACACCTTCTCACATCCTAAGAATATTGTGGAGGCAATTCTGGAATGTCAACAAGCCTGGAAATATTTCAAAACCTGTTTTACAACTAAAATCTAATGAGTGGCATAAAATAGCAAATAATTAAGACAATATTGATGTAAAAGGACCCAAATTGGTTGTTACTTGAATTTTTCAGGGAACAGTTCCAAATCTCTTTTTTCAGTCACTTTTAGTGATCCATCCTTCCTGAAGAACATCCATCAGGACAGTAACACTCCTGGGAGAAACCTGTGCAAAATCAAGAGAGAACACAGCAGAATTCCTTCCTTTTTTATTCCAAGTGCCCACATGGAATTTTTAGGATCATGAAGCTGCTTGACCATAGCTGTGATTTCCAAGTTGTGATACCCCAATATCACAAAAACGATATTTTTCTGATATTCTGAGGTGAGACTCAATTGCAAGGAAAAAAATCCCTTCGGGCTGGAGGATCAGGAATTCTGCTCTAGGTGCTCCAAATGTAGGAATTCTACATTTCCCACCACTTTAAAATGGGAGGATGAGACATTTTACAGAAAGAAAAGATAGAATTTTGTCTTATTGCCGGGAGAAATGAGAGCTCCAATCAAGCAGAAAAAAAGAAATCTCATCCTTGTCCTCTATGAAAACCAGAGGTGTTTATGAAATCAAGATAAGCTTAAACACACCTTGATAAAACAAGAAACTCCATGTCCTTTATGCAAATAAAAGCTTTCAATCCAGTTTCCACCTGGCCACGTCGCCCATCCAAAGCTCCTTTCGGTCGTGATTGTCACAGTTCTGTCCCAAAAACCAAAACCACGCCAAGCAAACGCGCATTTCCCTCAGAAAACAGGGCATTAAAGCTTAGAGAGTCCACCCCACTGCCCCATCCACAGTTTGGGGTTTATTTTCAATCCTGGTGGGGAAGGATTCGCACTAAAACATCCAAGGAGTTCAGGATGTGCCTTTCTACCGTGCCCTTAACTTCGCTGTGGTTAAGGAGCATCAGCGACTTCTCCTTGGAGATCCTGGAGGTTCCTGGCCCAGGGACTGTCCCAGCAGCTCTGTCTGAGGGTGTCAGGACAGTGCCATTGTCACCACTGCCACCAGCAGTGCCACGCTGGGCACCCCGCGGCTGCCCCCGGCCGTCCTGCGGGCCTGCAGGACAGCAAACACCGCGTTGGTGGCGTTGGTGGGGATCTCCACGTTGCAGATCATGCCTTCACAGCAGGAAACACATTCCTGGTGGGGAAAAGGGGGAATTAATTAATTCAGGGGTGATTGATTTGGGGGTGATTGATTCAGAGAGGCTTTAACAGAAAAATGTGCATTGAATGGTGCAAAGTTGAGCTAAACAGACTCCGCAGCAGCCTGGCCCAGGGCAGCAGGTGGAGCAGAGATGCTAAAAATCACCCTAAAATCCAATCTATCTGTGAATACAATCTCCAAATCAGGAGTGCAGTTTTCCTGGAGTAACTCATCCCGTGGGGTGTCCCCAAGCTGAGGTGGGATGTCACAGAGCTTCCCCTTCCAACGCACAAATTAAAAACATCCACTGGAACCTTTCAGGTCTCAGCTGTTTCAAGCTGGAAAATCCTGACTCTAAAAACTTT
The DNA here is from genome assembly GCF_017639235.1 of Corvus kubaryi. Taxonomy (NCBI): domain Eukaryota; kingdom Metazoa; phylum Chordata; class Aves; order Passeriformes; family Corvidae; genus Corvus; species Corvus kubaryi. The sequence goes on from NW_024581135.1 coordinate 1,850,897, forward strand.
GCTCCCACTCAGTTTTCCCCTCAAGGTCTTGTGCTCAGTGCAGCTCCACATGCTGAATCCACTTTATTTTTCACTCTCCAGGGCCACCAAAGCACTGACACAGCTGACTGCCAGGAGAAAATACAAACCCAATTCTCTTTACGTGACCTCTTTACTAGAAAAGCCCAGAGAATAAATGAATAAAATGCCAATTCTTATCTAATCCAAAGGCACAACAACTTTTTAAAGATAAAATCCCTGCCCATGGCTGGGGGTTGGAACTAGATGAGCTTTAAGGTCCCTTCCAACGCAAACCAGGCTGCGATTTTGTAATTCTATGGAAATGCAGCAGAAGGAAGGATGCAGAGTCGTTTTACTCCCTCAAAACCTCTTGGAATCACTGGAATTTTCTGCAGAAAACACAGAGATGCTCTTACATTTAACATGGATGCTGCCTGCTTTGTTTTTGGTGTCTGAAATGGTTCACGTTAAAAATAACAGAACTAATCTTCACATATCCCTATTAAGGAATTAGTGGATAAAATTTAACAGCAGAAAATAACACTCTGATGGGCCGTGCTTGATTATTAAGATTAAACTTTTCCCCATCATCCCCAGGCTGGGAGGAGACACCAGTTTGGGCTTTTTCCCATGGAACAAAACCTCAGCTGTGCCTCGCTTAAGCCCATGGCAAACAGAGTCTTGCACAACCTCCCTGAGAGCTCAAATCCCGAGCTCCAAGCCCTGGGAACACCCCAAAAAGCCCAGGAGTTCTCCTGGGAGTCATTGTCATCCTGTCCCACCCAGCAGGAGCAGGGAAGGAGGAAGGAGGGCTTGGTCCTGCTTCTCTTGCAGCAATTTGATTGTTCCCCACTGCGGAGCGGCTCTTGGCACATCCTCCTGAGCTCGGCAGGAAAAACGAGTCCTGGAATGCACAGCTCTGGCCCCAGGGGCTCCCCCTGCACCAGGAGTAGGGCAGGAGTAGGGCAGGAGTAGGGCAGGAGCAGCGCTTACCGTGTGCCCGCTGTCCCCATGGCGGTGGCACCCGACCAGGTGACATTCCTCGCCAGTGGCACATTTCTTGGTGACCGAGGTGCTCTCCCCGTGGGCCGTGAAGAGGTGAACTGTCAGGCAGTACTGAGTGCCTACAGCAGAAAATTTAGGATGTTTATTGCCAGAAATGAAGCCTTTGGAACAGGGTTTTAAAACTACACACAATCAAGGAAAATATTCCCCGAAAACGGCTGCACAAAACCGTTTGCAACTTGATCAAAAGAGCATTGAGCAAGAAATTAATTAGTGTGAAGTCTTAACTGACCCTTCAAGCCTCCAGAAAGGCTGCTTTTATTTAAATTACTAATTAGCACCATAATCTACACATTTATTTTCAGTTCTTTTTGGCAGCACGTTCCTGCTTGGTTTCACATTTGTTTCCTCATTCCTGTGCTTTGCTTCTTCCCCTTTCCCACCATTACTGAGAATGTCACCGGGAAGAAAAATGAGGAAACATTTCCATTCTTTTCTGGGTTTTATCCTCCTCTCACACAGGTGTGATCCCCAGTCAAGCAGGTCCTGCTGCTCACAAGGAACCACTGAATTTTGGGATGGTATCCAAGAAATTCTTCAGGTTTTTAACAGTTTTAATTTCAGTTTTAAATTCTTCAGGTTTTTTAAAGAACATCTTTCAAATTAACTCCTGGGAAGCACATCATTATAAATACACACAGAGAAACACATATGGCTAATTAATGTTGCTCTAGTGTTCAGAAATCAGTTTGTATATTAACATTTTATTGTTATATAGGGTATCAAATTGAGAGAGACAGAGAGAAAGAATTTTTCACTGCTGCTTTACAGTCCAGAATGGTCAAAATTGTCACATCAGCAGAAATTATCTGACTCAGCCAGAAAACTCAGGGCACCACTGTGCTGGCACATGAATCCCATGAATCAGCCAGACTTGTACAAGGGGGTGAGTCAGGGAAAAGCCAGGTTTAAATATCACAAAGGATCTCCTTAGTTCAGCCTTACTTTCAGGACACCACCTATCCTCAGCCCATCTGTTGCAGTTGTAGTTGTCCACTGCGTTGTCACAGGTGAAGCACTTGAAGCTGTTTGGGAATGGAGTGGCTTGGAAAGCATTGAGAAAAAAAAAAATTAAAATATTCAAAATAATGCTTGCACCTGCATATGTTTACAAAAATAAATTACATCTATTTACATCTTTTCACTGGCAGACAAATAAAACAAGTTTTGCAGAGACCTTTTTTTTTCCCCTAGGCCTGAATTAAAATATATCCTCGTGTTTTCCTTCCCAAAATCCAAAATTGAAGTAGTGGTGGGAAAAGCAGGAAAGAGGGAAGAGTTTATCTTCCTCCTCATGGAGCTTTGCACAGCAAACACAAATCCCTGTTTTCCTTTGATGGAAAAGCTGCGTTTCCAAAGCAGCTCCAGAGCCTGATCTCCCACTCGGAAGGAGAAGTTGGATCCTTTAAACAAAGGGATCCAGAGGACTCTTTGAAAACCTCATTTCCATTATTGAAAGGAATTATTTGAAGGTGCAGGGTTCATTAGGGGCACGTATTATACCCAGCTATTATATCCTGGCTGTTTTAATGATGCACATTATGCAAATGAAGGCACGAAACACCGGTGATGCCAGATAAGAGGCAAAAAAAAAAAAAAAAAAAAAAAATGATGCCATTAGTGCCAGCTGGCTTCACAGGTCCCACGAGGTTTTTAATTACCTTCAGACTGAATTAATTGCATCCAGCAACACCTATTCCTCCCCCTTACAAAACCCCCAACAAGATAAAAGACCAAAACCACCTGTTCTGGGTTATTTACGAGCAAGCCGCTGCAGAATTTCCTCTGCAGGGAGACAGAAAAAAAGCTAAGAAAAGCCCTTAAAATGTCCAAGTCCTCATGCACTCTTTAATTTAGCAGTGCAGGTGATTTATTCCCATTCAGCCAACTTGTCAAATATTAGGGATGAAGGGCTGTGGGGTGAGAAGCAGAATACTTCTTTTAAAGTTTCTGTGGAGGCAAATGGGAGACAAACACCTGAAACCCGAAGGACTGGAAGGATGTGGCAAATAATTAAAAACTTAAGCTAGAATTCTACACAGAATTCTAGCAAAGGCTAGAACTCCATAAAAATGCCTACTTACGGTCTAGGGGAGGCCTCACGTTGTAGAAGTTGATGTTCTCAGCTGAAACCCAATTTCCTGAGAGGATGAGGAACGGGAGAACGGCTCCGGCCAGCGCCTGACGGAACAACACCATCCTGCCTGTCACTGCACATGGAAATCCAGACTCTTCAGGCCTGGAAAAGCAAGGGAACACATTTTTGAGTGGGAATCCTGAAAATTTGAGCATGCAGGACGATCGGTTTCCTGTGAAACCCTGCTGGAAGCTTGGAAATCCAGCCGGGAATGCCGGCGAGCCAGCACTGCTGAGCAGCACAAAGCTGAGCTGGTGGTGCCTTCTGCTGGCCAGAATCCCTCACAAAGGGCTTGGGCTTCCACAAAAATTCAAGTTCACGTTTTTTCTTTCATCCATTTGTCCTCCTGAGCAATGGGAATCTTAAAAATTCCTTGAAAGGACTCCTAAAAATCAACAGGGAAATTGAGGTCCTTCAGATCCGACTCAAAACAGCCTGGAATCAACAGCACCAAGGAAGCAAAATGCAGAGAAATCTCAATTTTAACACCAACAAGCAACCCCTCACCTGAGACAAAGAAATTTAACTTCAGACAAGCCTCATCATCTGAATTTTAAGTGCACTTTACATGGACACAGCATCGAAAATTCGAAGTGTAAATTCAATTTATTTCTTTTTTCAAGTGCATCCCAAGGGAATGCTAAGGAAGATGCCTGGGGATGGCCCAGAGGTTTTGGAGAAGGGCAGGGTGGAAAGTTCAGAAGGATGAGATGCAAATACCCAAAAATACATTTATTAAGGCCCCCCTGGGTGCTGTGCCAAGGCTTTAGAGAGAGAAGAGCTGAACATTTTGCTCCGCTTGATATTTAGATTTCCACACCTCCAGACAAACACAGGGAATTGTGGCAAATTCCAGTGACCCCAGAGCCTGGCTCTGATATTAAAAAGCACAATTAGCCTCGCTCCTCCCATGCAAATTCCCAGCAGGACAAACAAGCTGGAGTGGAGGCTCCTGCCAAACCAGAGCCAAAGGCATTCCTTCCAAATTTCCAGGCACACCCTGCCCAAGCTGAAAATGGTGCTCAGCACCACAGCAGAGAAATCAAGGAATTTCCCTCTTTTCCCTGGCTTTTGGGATTGTATTTTTCCTTTTCCAGTGGAGGTGGTTTTGCCAGCCAAGCAAACAACAGAATTTCAGGAGTTGTGAATTTTATTGTGAATTTAACCCTCCTGCTAAAGATCTGCTTATTAAATCCTGGCTTTATGGACATATTTCAGGAGATATTCCAAAGTCACAGCTTACCTCTGCTCCCTGTGGACTTCCAACAGTGTTTTCCATAGGATGGTCCAGATTTCTTCTAGCTGCAGCCCAGGATCTACAGAAGGATTAAGCAGAAGGATCTGTGGAGAATAAACAGCAAAAGATCATCAGAATTCTGTTTTGAAGAAATGAATTAGCATTCAATTAAAATAAAAATTAGGTTTTCATAACGAAATAGCCAAAGCAGCACTTGAAGTACAAAACACGGGTCTTACTGAGTGCTCTGGCACTGCAGAAATTGAAATCCCCTCCTTCCTGGGATATTCCAGTGCCATAAAAGACAAATAAAAGACAAAAAGGGAAGGAATGAGGCTCAGTCCATCCCTGAGATGAGTTTCCTCCAGGAAAACCATTACTCAGGCAATGACCTGGGCGGGACCAGGCTGCACCACCTGAGTGAATATTCCAGAGATATCCCAACTTTCCACAGGAGTTATGCCCAAAACAGAAGCACAAATCAGCAGCGAGGGAACCTGAGAGAGCAAAGCCAAACCCTCAGCCTCCCAATTAGAGGCTGATGAACAAACAGGTCCTCCCCAATGTGTGGGGTTAACACGACTCCTGGAATTCCAAGTAGGCTGCAATTTCCAGAGCCGCGCATTCCTGGTCCTAATTACCTCGTCCTTGTGTCCCTGCACCATCAGGGATCCAGTTTTCCTGACTCCAAGAGGGCTCCTTAATCCCTACTGGCTCGAGTGATGGCAACAAGATGAGAAGAGTCTTTTTTGTGCCTCAAGTCACCACCCTCCTTCCTGGATCCTTTGCAAATAACTGTGTTTATCTGGGAATTCCGGCAGGGTTTGGGTTGGAAGGGACTTTAAAGCTCATCCAGTTCCACCTCCCTTCCACTTGCTCCAAGCCCCTCCAGCCTGGCCTGGGTCATGTATACCCTTGGAATATCTCAAGCAACCCAGTTTCAATCAAGAATTCCACAACATTTCAGTGTCTTTCAAGCAGCTTTTAATTATTTCCATGTGACTCTGCAGGAAGGGAGGGAATTGAATCATTCCAACATTTCCAAAACTTCTCTCCTTGTCCTGTATCTGCTGCTAGCTTAAGGAAACTCTGCCTTTATGGGGAGGCTGGGTTGTAACTGGATCTGAAGCACCTGGACAGCAAATAAAAGGCACAATTCCACTTGTGCCAGTTTGCTGCAGATCCAGGCTCTCTCCTGCTCCCCTCCCCCAAATTCCTATCGCTTTCCCTCGTGCCGAATGGAAAATTTTAGGGAATATAACTACAAAAAACAACTCTGTGGCTGAGGGAAGGCTCGGTAAATCGACCTCCCAATTTGATGCAGTCAAAGGTGTCCTTGTTTGCCAAGCAGGCCAATAAATAATGGATGTTGTTTGCCATGGGCTTGGTTACACAGCTGCACCACGAGGGCGTCCTCAAATCAAATAAGAAAATATTGGCCCCAAAATGGCTTTCACAGCTCACCCAGAATCTTTCAAAAGCTTATTTTCCTCCCGGTGCCTTATCTTTGGTGTGCTTGCAGATCATATTATCTAGAAGAATGAGTAAATGTTTCATTAGACCCAATTAGGAGCTCTCATTAATGAAGGGGGAAACTGTCACAACATAGAAGATTAACTTCTATAAACAGGGAGCTGCAGCTTTCCTGGGGGAGGGAAGGCAATCCAAGAGGGAAGGGCTGCTGCTATAAAAAACCTGTGACTAAAACCCATTTCAAGCAAACAACCAGGAACACAATGGCTCAACTAATTAATATCTTCCAGCAGCTCGGAATCTCGCAGGGCGTGATGGAAAAGTCGGAAGCAGCAATCCCGGACTCCTGATTTTAATAAACTTCAAGTCTGTCAACATTGTTTTTCCTGGCGGGCTCGGTGGAGGATTAGAAGATCGAACAGCAGATACAGAATGCAAATGGAACTTCCTGCTGTCGTTCAGTGAGTAATTTTCAGGTGCTATTAGATAATTGCAAACACTTCTGTGGAGCTCGTTAATCTTCAGGACACGGGAGTTCCACCAGCACAGGCAGAAAAGGTATTTCATGTTCAGGGCTGAAAAGCTACAACCCAACACCTGACAGCCCCACGTCAGATCCCAAAGGCCACAGAGGAAATCCAACTCGGCTAAAAGGGCAAAAAAAGAGCTCCCCCATTCTCAGGTTTTCCTCTGGAGACCATTTAATTCCTGTCAAAGCCAGGGAATGAAGAAGTGGAGGGAGAAAGAAAAAAAAAAAAAAAATCATAATTTTCTTTAGGAAACGAGCAGACACATTAAAAATAAAAAGGGGGGAGAAGTGAATATTTTGATAAATTAAACCCCTCAAAAATTATTGCAGATCTGCAAATTTAAAGCTATTTGTTATGGAAGTTTTACCTTTTCTTCCCTGCTGAGCTAAGCCTCTATTTTTTCACTTTTTGCCTCCCAGCATGTTATTATCAGCACAGAACACCCCAGAAAAATGCATTTTACACAACACTGACAGACATCTCTCCAAGGAGTGACACTGACAGCATCAAACTGGATCTTTAAACACCACACATTTCCTTTATCTGCACCCAGAGTCCAAATTTGGCTTTAATTATAAGAAATTACAGAGTTCTTTATCTGAGATCTTGTAAAAGTCAAGCACAACATCATTTAGCTCGGGGGATGAAGTTGGCACGGGAGGTGTGAGGTAAAGGGCTGGAGACTGGAGGTGTCTGGGACTCCACCAAACACACAACTGCCATGATTTCAGAAAGAAAATAATCCCTGATGAACACGATAAACCTGGGAAGTACCACTGGAGGGAAGGATATGCGAGGAGAAAACACAGAATGGAAAGTGCATTATTCCTTTCACAGCCCAAACTGACATTTAGGTTAAAATTCAGAATCCCCCATCGTGGATGGATGGATGGATTTTCCCCATGTGGAAAATTATTTATTTTGTCTAAAAATCCAATAATGAGATTGAATTTCTGATTCCCTTCTTGCCAGTTTTCCATTTCCTCAAAGAACTGCACTTTGCCAAAGTTCTGCATGGCCAAAAGTTGAGTTTGGAACAGCTTTTATCCGTCACCTGCAACTGATTTAAATCTCTCACCTGTTCAAGGCTGGAAATTGGGATTTAACGTGACTCTGGAGAAAAGAGATTACAGGGATCAGCAGCATTTTTTCTTTCCTTGAGACTTGGTAAAACAACATTAAATTTAGAGAATATTTCATTAAAGACCTCAGTGGATCTGACTATTAGTAACCAGTGAGTGTGACATGAGTGAGTACCCAATAGGGGAGAAAATTCTGATTTTTCGTGGTTTTCTTCTCCAAGTTTAGCTCCAGACCACATTCAATAAAAGATCTCTTTAATCCTGCCACGTTGCTCATATTCAGCAGTACTCCAGATATTCCTGCACACTCCAGACCTATTCTTCAACAGGAAAAAGGTGGGACGAAACAACACTGCTCAAAAAAAATCAAGAAAATTCTGTATACTTCTATGCATTAATTATTATTACATGGAAAAAGGAAGTTTTCAGGCATTTAACCTCAGAAACATCCCTGGGTTTTACTGCCTGCCTTTCCAAGTGAAATCCTATTTTTAACACTGCCCAGTGCACACAGGTACAGATGCCACGGAATTCCATTTCTCATTCCAGACAACACCAACAAGAACCTACACGATTCCCACTTGTCCAAGGAATATTATGTTCCCTTTCATGTTCAATTTTAAGATCAAGACCCACACAGGAAAGATTTACTGGGAGTGTCTGGCAGGCAGATCGACTTCAAATCCTAAATCCGCCAAAATCTGCTGGAGCCTGAAGCGGCCCCTTGGATCAGGGAAATCCAAAGGTTCTGCATCACACAGAACGTTCCTCACGAGCCTCACGTTCAGCTGCAATTGAGATTTAAGGGACAAGAGCTGAGCTCCTAAACCTGAAAAGCTGCTTTTTGAACCCAATTCTGATGTCTGCAGCGAGTTCACTGACATCACCCTTCCCCCTTCTTCACTTGTGGTTGTTACCTCGTGACCTTGGGGGGTTTGTCCAGCTTTTAGGAACAATATTGGATGAAAAAAATCAGTTCCCTGTCCTTTCCTCTGGTTTTATTCAGATTTCCCAAGTCACGAAGGGTTTGGGATGTGTCTGTGCCGATGCAAGCCCACATTTTGTGCTGAAAGGAGAGGGAGAAAAGGGAAATTACACTTGTCTGGTTTTATTTGGCTGTCAGGGTCCAAACAAAACGTCCTTTCCCTTGCTGGAGCAGAACTCTTCACCAAACCCACGGGATTCCTACAACACCACAACACCAGAGCCAATCTTTTACCATCACTTTCCCAAAAATAAGGAAACAGTCAAGAACCATGGAATATTCAAGCTGGAAAAGGCCTCTGATATCACTGGAACACTCCAGGTCCACCAAAAGGTCCTTCTGCCACCAGTTTAGGGCAGGAATTGCACTGGAATTGCAGAAAAGCCCCACGCAGAGTCACTCCTGGCAAGGTTGAAGGTGTGAAATTTCTCCCACTGCTCCTTGTCTGATGCAATCTCTGCCTCATGTTTACACCAGCTCCTGGCTCCAAGGAAATCCCTGGAATCCCGAACAGCATCACCTCCTGGAATGCACCAGGAATGGCTGCGAGTGCTTCCAGAGGGACACCAGCACTTCCCAGTGCTCCCACACCTCAGCCAGGGAGCTGCTGCTGAATAAATGAATTTAAAGCTCAGTTGTGACCTGTGGGGTCTAAATATTGAACCCACAGCGAAGGAACTTTTGTCCTGAAGCTCCTCAAGTCATTTCAAGCCCTGGGAATTCCCACTTTTTAAGGAATAAATGTGGCTGAATTGAAGCCCTGATTGAAAATGTAACTTTTAAAGCAGAAAATATCTATAGTTCTATGTATATGTATTCAAAAGGAGATAACTTCTCCAGGTTCTGTCTTGATGATTTAAAGCATGTTTCTGTTTATTAAAAGGACTCAGCAGCATCACAAATGTGATGGAGGCAGGGCAAGAGGGAAATCCTGACTGCTGTCCAGTCAATCCAACATTTCCTACAGGAATAACTCTCCAACTGCCATTGAAATACCCTTGGAAGCTCCTTCCCTATGGATCCACAGCACACCTCCTCCAGAGCATCACCAGCAGCGTGACAGAACCGGTTTTGAGCAGAAAATTAATGAGAGTGGCACTGATCACACCTCAGGAAAATGTTCTGTGCACAAAACCCCTTTGTCCACATTTCTCATCCACTGAAAACAGATCCGGTGGTTTGAGGAATTCCTGTTGCTCTGCCTGAGCTGAGGAAGATTCTCAAAGGGTCTTGCACTGGATGAGCCCGAATTGCGCATTTCCCCCCCAGTTTTCTCTTTGGAATCTCAAATCCAGCCACGGATCATTCAAATGTGGCTTCCTAAATTCCAGAGGGATGTTTTCCTCCTGGAGACACGGCCACTAACGGAGAAGAGCTGAGGAAAATCCCCTTCCCAAGCCAAGAGAACTTTTCCCTGTCTGCACTTTTCGCTCCTGTGTTTGCCAGCTCAGGGGGAGCTGAGCTGATGCTGAGAGGGATTTTGGTGGTGGCTTTTAGGAAAACCTTCCTAGATCTGACAGAATAAATCCAAGAAACGTTTATTTTAGAGTGCTGCAGGATTCCTTTGGAAGGAATTCCTCTGTCCAGAGGCACCAGAACTCTGCAAAAGTTGAGGATGAAAAGGGGATGAAAAAAGGAAAACCAACTTTAATTCTAACAAAATCTGGCTGAATTCCTCACGCAGCTCAGAACACAAAACAGCTCCAGGGCTGGGCCTAAAATGCTTTAAAAATTACGGAAGTGCTGCCCCATCCAAGCCCAGGAGCGTGAGGGGGCACCCTAATCATCACCCTAATTCCCATTTAATTCCAGCACCCTAATCCCGAGGGCTGGAAGCAGCGGAGAGCAGAGCTCTGCTTTTCCTGCCTCCCTTTGGGGTTGGCACAAGTCTCCCAGGGAGAGGGATCTGCCCTCATTCCAAAGGGAGGGACAAGAAAAACTCCTTTCCCAGGGCCACGAAGGCTCTGCTGACATTTACATCTTATTTTTGTATCATATGTTCAACTCCAAACCCCAAATCCTGCGCTGTTTTCCTCCTCTAAGGCTAAGATTTTCAAACGAGAAATGCAAAAGATAATGTCCAGGGAGCCCCTAGCTTGTCTAAATTCCCCACCCCCGGGGAATCTGACTTACCACACTTGATGAGACATCTCTGAACACACACAGAGGGTCCCAGGAAATAAAATCGGCCACCGGAGTCCTCCGCCTTAGACCAGTCTCTACCAAGAGACTGCCAGCCCCCTCCTGGAGCACCACTGACTAGAACGCAGCCTGCTGCAGCAGGAGAAAGCAGCCACCCAAACAGCGGGCACTCGGTAAAAATGCCAAGGTGCCTCTTACGGCACCTTCTAGCAAAGGTCCCTGTTCGGGCACCACTTGAGATGCCGAGCCAGGGGTTAGCCCGGAGGTCCAGCTGTGTCTCGCTGAAAGACAACTTGGCATCTGACAGCTCTAGGGGACGAGCTCCTCTCCCTAAGGAGTTAGCCCCAAGCCATGATGGCAGGCACATTGGCAGAGATAAAGAAGCAGGAGGGGGTCCCTCGTATGGGTTCCACAAGCTTGATTTATTCAGGGAGCAGGTGAAGGATCCAGGGACAAAGAACCAAGACCAAGAGAAGGTCCAGGGGTTTTACACTCTGTGAAAAAATAGGGCGGAGCTGAGGGGAACAGCCAATGAGGAAAAGCAGAGGGGGTGGGAACAACAACGGAGCAACCAGCAGGAGTAACACTTAGGAGGGGTCCACAACAGGAAGCCAATGTGAAACACAGAATTTTAAAAGAAACTCCAAAGATTTAGTTAGAAAGTTAGCTGTGCTGAATTTAGTTAAAATAGAAGTGAGTTTAGGCGTGGCTAGAATTAATTAAAGGTTAATAGTTAAGAAGAGCTGGACCTGAAATGAGTTTTCAAGATGCGAGCAACTGATTACTGAATAATTGATTGACTGTCACTTCTATGTTTGCTTAGCTGAGCTTAGAATGGGAAACAGAAACATTGATAAGTTGGTCTAAGGAACAAGGACAATTACCAATTTCCTCCCTATGTGAGAACTGATCCAAAAGTCATGCAAGAGGAAATTGGGAGGTCACCAAAATGATTAGTATTGTTAAAATTCAGAAAGGCGAAAAGTTTAAAATGAGGAGGACAAGTTTTACTTTATCCATTTGGGACCACTCCCCAAATAAAAGACCACCGACTCAATTCAGAGCACACACTACGCATGCTTAATGACATTTAAGCTCACTTCCATACGAAGCGGAGAATGGGAGGTGTTAATGTTATAAATATGCATTTGTATTTCGGATATTCATAATTTCTGTAGATAAATAAGCTCTGTGTTTGCTTCTATCTTTGCACTGCATATCAGGGAATTATCCCGCGCAGTTGCCCGGCACTGGAATAAGCATACACTTTCTAACTCTAAACTGTTAGAGAGTCTTTGTCCATCTAATTTGGATATCAATACTAGATCCTTACCCATATTTTGGCAGATCAAACGGGGTGTCAAGTCGGGGAGAACGTTCTAGAACTCATACATAAGCAAACAGAGGATTTACATATTCAGTGCTCAATACGTAAAACGGGGAGGGGAAACATGAACTAACCAACATCAAGTAACCAAATTAAGATTGCAAAGGCCTGTGGGCACTCGCCACGACTACGGAGATGTTACAAATCCGTGCCTTTCCACCAGGACTTGTGGCGCTGCGTATCGGTGGCTGTGGCTACAGCCACATGCACAGCAACAGTTTTCTTCCTCTACAGCTCAGGTTTTGGGAGCAGAAGCTCAGAGCTTCCAGAATTATGGATACAAATTGGTGTTAATCATTAATAAATAAATATAATACCACTTAATTAAAATTATTTCAGAAAAAAATCGGTTTTGTACAGTTTCTCTCCATAAATATCCATGCTCCAGGACTGGGATCACATCACTTCTTCCAGCAGCTGGAAGAAAATCACATTTTAAGGTCCCTTCCGCCTCAGGCCATTCCATGGCTCTGTGATTTTCCACTGGATTTATTTGCTAAAAGTTGAGTATTTAATATTAGAGAGGCCAAGGAAACATTCCCAGGATTCAGGAAAACAATCCATCCGTAATTTTGGGGGTTTTCATCATTTTCCAGGACAAACAGCATTTCATGGCATTTTTTCCTGATGTTTTTCACCAAAGCGTGATCCTCAACTTAGAATCTTGGAAGGAAAAAATCTACAGCAGGACAGATCTAATGCTGAGAGCTGTTCATGATTCCTGGGAATTCCTCTCCTCCTCAAACCTCCCAGGGGCTGCTGCTGTGCTGGGATCCACGGGCCTGCTCCTAAAGGAAAGCACCCTGGGTTGCTCTGGGACAAATATTCCCTTTTCCTGACACACATTCCCTGACACACGTTCCCATTCCCTGACACACATTCCCAGTTCCAGACCCACGTTCCCATTCCCGGACACACGTTCCCATTCCCGGACACACGTTCCCACTCCCAGCTGGGTCTATTTTGATTCCTTATCTCTCCAGCAGGATGCTACTGAGGAAGTTGAATTTTCCCACTTTTCAGAGGAGTTTACGTGGGAGTTTTATAACTCAAGTGATCCAATTTTCCTGTTCCGGACCCATCCCAGCTCTTCCATCCTATTTTCCAAGCCCCCCAAGGCTACTCCCACTTAAATCATCTTTATTTCTTCTTCACCTTTAGCTCCTGGATATTCCTGCCTGGAATTTCTCAGAGCTTCCAAAACTCTGGCAATTTATTCCTCTCAGCCAAGGCAATAAAAAAAGAATATATAAATATTAATAATAATAAAATTTTAAAATAAAATAATAGTAATAATAAATAAAAGCAAACCAGAGCAAGGGATTTCTAATCTGAATTTAAAGGGTTTTTCACTCAATTAGAAGAGCAATAAATGAAGTCTCTTTGAGAATTTATCTGCCGAAAAGACACTGCCAGATCCTTAATTAAGTCTCATTAATTACTAATAAGAATTCCTCTGGGTGGGGAGATTTATTCACTTTATACAGTGCCAGGTTTAATTTGACAAATTAGAGACAGATAATTTTTTAAAATTATTATTCTGTTTATTATTTTATAATTTTTAAATTATTTTATTATAGATGATATAAATTATATCATAGTATTAAATTATATGAGAAAAATATAAATAGAAAATATTATATAATAAAATAGGTATTATTTTCTATTATTTTTGTAGGATTTTTCTATTATTTTCTAATAATTTTTATTATTTTCTATTACTTTCTATTTCTTTCCATTGTTTTTCCATTTATATTTTAAATAGCTCCTATTTCTTATTATTCTGTTATTCTTTTGTTGCTTTTATTATTATTCTGCTGGTTTTACTATTTTTTTGATTCATTCTTTTTATGCTGTGCCTAAAAACGCTGCAGTCCCTTATAGCAAAAATGATACACACCCTTTAAAATTATTTTAAATAAAATTATTAATATTGTTGTTATTATTATTATTGTTATTATTATTATTACTACCTTTTCAGGTCTGTGCTCACCAGGCTACACAGATTTCCCTCAGCACTTGCAAATTTCATAGGAAAAGGGGAAAAAAATATAAAATTCAGGAAATTCAGGCCATTCCCTTTTGGAGGAGTCCAAGGATTTGGGTTGATTTTATTAATGAAAAACCTGACAACACCTAAATATTTCAAGTTGTGTGATACTACTCACCCTGAATGGATGAGAGTGGATTTTCAACTTGATGTTCTCCCATTAGAAAATACATTTTCCAAAGGTTTTTCCAGCCAGGACTCTTCCCTAGGAAGGTGGAAGTGCTGTTTGCCTGCGAGGTGGTTCTGCCCTGTGTCAGGAGCTCTTTTTTCCACCCAAAAGTGCCCAGCAGTGAGCAAATCCATGGAAAAATAGCTTGTTACAGTGATAATTCCTCCTCTTCCCAAGAATCTGAAATTCCTGGGATACAGACAATGAGCAGATCTTGGTGTTTGATTACCTGGCTCGGTTAATTGAGCTGTCCAGAGGTTATTCCAAATAGGGTTTGAACCCTTCCAGAGCCACACCGCTGGATCCTGGGAATGCCAACATCCCCAAATCCCAGCATTCCGCAGTAAATGGCAAAGTCCAAACACTTCCCTTTTTTAAAGTGCTTCCTGCTCTTTGTTTGGAACCTCTGGCATTTGTGGTCCCTGCACAAGGAGCCTCCTCCCTCCACCCTTCCTGTGCTTTCACTGCCCTCTCCCACATTCCCATTTCTTTTCCCAAGCTGAAAAATTGAACACTTTTCCATGAAGTTGATTTTCTTCACCTCTCGTGCCTTCTCTGCATTTTTTTGTTCCTAGAAATCCTGAAATCAAGGGGAAAGCAAAGTGCAAGGGGGGAGAAATACACCCACAAATATTGATTTATAAGTCCTATACTCCAGACTAATCAGGCTTTATACCTAACCTGAAGGGAAAATTAAAATTTTCATGATTGTTAATAATATATTAAATTTCCTTCTGTTAACTCTATTGATTTTCATTAATTACACCCATTATCCCCAGGTCAGAAATACAATTTTGTGAGGGGTTAAGTGACTTTCAGAAATTGCTGGCTGGGAATAAATCCTCCAAGATTCAATCTCTCAGGGAGGCCAAGCAATTCCTCCAAATATTTTCTGGGAATATGAGAAATCAAGAGTTTCAGAGCAACTCTGAGCTCGTTCCTTTTGTTGTGATCCCTCTCAGGTGGTAAATGGATTATTCAGGATTTAACACAAACATGAAACCAGTTCTTTCCTTCCAGGATTTACAGCTGCACATAAACAAAACAAAACGAGCCCTGAAACATTTCCAAATTCAAAATCTTCAATCCCAAATGTCAGCCCGGAGCAAAATTTTGAGTGTGAGCTACTGGATGAAATCCCCCAAACACCAAAAGGCTCAAAAAGAACATCCTTGAACACTCCTGAATTATTCCTGCACTGAAAATTAGAGGTGAGCAGTGTGGGGTTACAGAGGAGGGAAAATAGGGAAGAGAAAGGCAGGATGGGCTGGATCCATGGGCCAACGAAACAAAACCATGGACACGAGGGTCAGGACAAATTAATTCATGGAGAATATCAAAAGCGAGCTGAATTTTAGAGCAAATTTGAAGCAAAATTTTAGAGCTTTAAGACTTTTTTTAGGGTTTTTTTAGGCTTTTTTTAGGCCTGAAGGATTCTACAGAACAAAATGACCCTGCCCGTGGAAAGCTCCCCCTTCCACAATGCCAGGCAAAGACAGAGGAAGCAATAAAACTTTATTAGAGGAGGAAAAAAAAAGAGGTTCAACAACCTTTTGAAACAAGAGAACTTTATGCTGCAATTCTGGGCTCTCACTTATCCACCAGGAATGGGCTTTGGGGATTGAAAAGGGACAAAAACCGGAGCCAACATTCCTGAGCAGTTCTCAGGTGCTGTTTAATCATCAAGATAAAGGGATGCTGCTCCAGCAAAACCTCCTCAGTGCTTTCAGGAGTATTTTAAACATTCCCAAAGAAATGTTGCAACGCCTACAAAGAAGTGGATGCAGCAGCTGGAGGGAACAGCTTGGAAAATTGTGCATCTGATCCCTTCCTCTGCCTCTGAGGGAATAGAATTCCACCTTTTAAAATATCCTCTATTATTAAGATGTTGATTCCCCCTGCCCTGTCTCTCATCCCTGCCCATCATCTCCCCACGGCAGGGGTGGAATGGGACTGGATGAGCTTTAAGGTCCCTCCCAACCCAAATTCCATGATTTGTAGGACAAGCCTAGAGGAAGAAACTCCCCAGTTTGTCCCAAGTCTGTGGGTTGAGCTCTGAACTCACCCTGTTGTGTTTTCCTAACATCATCCTTGGAATTACTGCCTTTCCAAAATCATCTCCCAAAATCCTCAGTTGCTTAAGGTCATTTTTAATGAAAGTAACGAGGTACATCCCAAGGAGATAAAGGATGATGAAGTTTTCAATAAAAAATAAGAATAGAGGTTAAATACAACAACAAGCCCAGAATTATTCAGGATGTGTTTAAATGCTGAGTGACCCTCAAATCCTCCCAGCTGCGGGGAGGGATCCAGCCTGATCTGCTGATCCAAAAGGGTGCAAGAAGAAGCCAAGAGCACGATCCTAATTCCCAGTTTTTAGCCATATGTCACCTCCTGCATTGCCACGCCGCTGTGAAAAACCCCTCGGATGTTCCACAGCTCGGAATTCAGCGGGGCACCAGCCCCTCCTCCAATTGCACCCCAGGAGTTGTGTGTGTGAGCCTGCCCTTTAATCTGAATTCTTTATTACGGCCTCAAAGGGTGGATTGCAGGTTGGAAAGGCAGTAATTCCAAGGATGTTGTTAGGAAAACACAACAGGGCGAGTCTGGAGCTCAACCCACAGGATTGGGAAAGAATTGGGACTTTCCTCCTCTAGGCTTGTCCTGTAAATCGTGGAATTTGGGTAGGGAGGGACCTTAAAGCTCATCCCATTCCACGATCCCAGGTTGCTCCAAGCCCAGTCCAACCTGGCCTTGGACACGTCCAGGCAAATCACAAATTCCTGCATATTTTATGAAGAAGGAAAAATTCCATTTACCAAATTCAGCCACTTAAACAGAGCAATTACTACCCCGCAGCAAGCAAAGCACCAACTCCACATCCACCCCTCAGTGCCCCCTAGGAAAACCTGCAGCAGGATGAATAATAAAACCTATAGGATGAAACCTATTTGGGGTCTCCAGCTCATCTAGTGGGTTTAGAAGAGTCCTGAAAGCAAAAATCCCATGAAAATATTCATTAGCCTATTCCAAAGAACTCAAGTCACAGCCAACTGCACTGCCACAAGAAATAACTGTGGCAGGAAGGATTTTGGGGCAAAGAAAGAAACTCATTGGCCAAGAAAAGAATAAAAAACTCGACTTTTCTTCACACAAAGTACAAACCTAGAATTTTAAAAATTAACAAAGAAAGAAACTCATTGGCCAAGAAGAGAATAAAAAATTCTACTTGTCCTCACAGGACAAAGTATGAACCTAGAATTTTAAAAAATTAATAAAAAAAAACCTCATTGGCCAAGGAGAGAATAAAAATTTCTGCTTTTCCTCACAGGACAAAGTACAAACCTAGAATTTTAAAAATTAGTGTATATTTTGCTTTTTGCAGCCATCTAAGCATAAAAATACCAATTTTGCCTGGAACAGAGTGAGGAAATGCTGGAGCAGAAGCAGAATTCCTGCAGCTCTTATCAGCCACTGCATAAACACCACAAAGTGCTGGGGAAAGATAAAGTTCTCCATCTGCTGAGGGTTGCTTGTGTTATCAAGAACGGGGTCAAAAAGTTACCTCAGCCGTGAGGGGTTTAGAGCTGAAGCCCTTAAGAATAAAAACCAAATTTGGAGACAAAAAAGGGGCAGAGAACTGAGGCAAAGACAAGAGATAAGGCACGGAAAGGGCTGGGCCAGCTGAGCCAAGAGCAGATTCATCCAAATAATCTGAGTAATCAATAGCCAGAGACAAGAAAATTAATTAACTGCTGCACAAACCTCAACAGAAAATATTCCAAAGGAAAAGGAGGAATTATCATCGGAGTTATTCCTAATGAGATGAACGTGCCCTCCAAAAAGTCAATATCAAGCAAGGGAAAATGTTCATTTATTGCCAGGCTAAGGCTTGGAAGGGCCCAATTTCCCCCTTGCAAACATCTCCCATCCAAGGGAACTCACCAGCCTTCCCATTTTTCCAATATTTCGGAAAAATTGCGCGCCTTAAACATATTTAATCCACGACAGACTGGGAGGTGTTTGCTGGCAGCCAGAAATGTTGTGTTTTTAGAGGTACACATTGAATTTTACACCAAATAACCTCGAAGGAAGCAGATTTGTTGAAAACAAAGTCGAACCTTAGGCACCAGGCCCCAGTTCAAAACCTAATATATCATTTAGTGGGATTCTGTCCATTCCTAAAGAACAGGAACAGCCAGGATTTATCCAACCAGCACTGAAACTGAAGGAAAAGGGAATGTCTTGTCCATGAAAAATGAAGAGCCACGGGAGTTTCCTGCAGGATAGGAGGAAAAGCATCCAGGTGATGATCACAGGGAGCCATATTGATAAACCAGGGTGAACTTTTATCCAGTTAGGGCTGGATTTACACCTAGGTGTAAATGTGGTGTAGAGCTGGGCCCAAACCAGTCTCTTTCTCCATTTTTACGGCCGTTCAGAATAAAAAACTTTAGAAAATGAGTGGCATCTCCACGAGAAGCAGCGATTTTGTTGTTGTGATCATCTCCTGCCCCTATTTGATAAATTTCCCTGAGCTGGCAGCAATCCCTGACCCTGGAATCACTCCAGAGCCAGGAGAGCTGTGACAGCCTTTGCAGCCATCTGGCCTCTCTTCAAAGGCTCGGAAAAGCAGGGTGGGGAAAACAGGGTGGAGTGAAAAAAATAATCCCAATTTAATTATAAATAGAGCTGCAGAATCCCATCCACGTGAAATTCTCCTGCTTCGTGCCACGAGTACCTCCCGGGCTCGGAAAGCTGCCTGGGACAGGAAACCCTTGGCAGGAGCCTCTGGTGAAGTGAGGAGGAGCCGCAATGTTCCTCTTCACCAAACTGAGGGAATTTGTTGTTATTTTGCTCCAGGTTGGAGGTTCTGGGCCTGGAACAAGACAGGGAGATGGAGGTGTGGCTGTGCTTTCCCAAAGTCCAAAAAATTTCCTGTTCTTCTTACTTGACTTATGTTTTTTGGGGTCATCCATCCCTTCCCTACATTCTCCTTGCTCTCCCTCACTGTCATTGCCAGATCCAACTGCTTCATCCCCTCCTTTAAGAAATAAGGAGCAGAAATCAGGGAGGGGGAAGAGAAGGAAAACACAAGACGAGCCTCCAGAGAGTACGAACCACAGCAGAACTGTCTTTCAAAAGGAGCAGTGCTGTGAATGCTCCAAGATCTCTGAACAAAAAGCTCTCCTGGACTTCCCCACAAATCCAGGAGACCCTTTGTAGGAGCTATTTCATTTGGATTTTTGTGAGCTACAAAAAAAAAAAATCCAGTTTTATAATTCCCTATTCCAACGACATCGAAATGCGCCCCTCAGGTTTGATGTGACCACTGAACCTCAGCAGGAGGAGAAGAAATTAATTAATGGAACATTAATAAATAGCAAAGATCACTGCAGCTACTCTATGAAGCCCAGATGAGCTAAAGGTGCTGGACAAAGCTGAATTTACCTAAAAAAGATATTAAATTACTCCTTGAAATGTCAACTGCTACTCCAACATTGAGAATTGTCACAAATAACACTAATGAAGTGCTAAGGTGATCCCTGACTGTGATATAACTGTAAATGAACCCCCAAAAAACCCTTTATCAGATATTGTTGATTGAATTGAAAGCAACTGCTGCCTGAGGGGAGACATTGCAACTTTCTAGGAAGTGTCTGGACACTTGGAAATCACAAAGTGTGACAAATGGAGCTCTCCACAACTCATATGGTGGGTAAGAAAAAAAATATTCTCACTTTTTTGAGACAATCTGGACTGAACACACCAGTGTCACCAGATTTCTGCTGCTGGATCCCAAATGTTGGGAGGGCTTCTGAAACTTGTCCTTCAGAAACACATCCCACACACCTCCCATTGTAAAAGCCAGCCTGAATCTTGGATGTGAAGTAGAAAACCTGCTCTGCCTCATCAGTCTTTGCTTATTCAGGCTTGACGCTCACTGAAAAATCAGCATCCAAATGCATCTGCTCCATAATCCCTTTCCTTCCAGGAGAGCCTGCCTGTGGGCAGAGCTCTCCAAACGTGGTGTTTTGCTTGTAAAAATGCTGAACAGAAGTTTCAAGGTTTCAGTTATTGTAACAAATGTCCCAGCTGCTGGAACGAACCCTCTGAGCCGTGTGTCTGGCACAACTGGGACATTTCCTCCCATTACGTTGCTGAAAAGGATTTTTTTCCCATCCCCTGGATAAAAATCCTGTCGATTCCTTCTACATTCCTACAAATGTCCTCACACTTTTCTGTTTGGGGTTTGACCTTTTAATCAACGTGTCTTAATAAACACCAAATGCTTCCTGTGTTGCATATTCTTACAAAGCCAAATATAAACCCATGAAAATTATTTAAAGGAGGTTGTCCAGAGAAGCTGTGGCTGCTCCTGGATCCCTGAAAGTGTCCCAGGCCAGCTTGGAGCTGCTTGGGATAGTGGAAGATGTCCCTGCCTATGGCAGGAGGTTCAAATAAGATGATCCACGAGGTCCCTTCCAACCCAAACTGTTCTCTAATTCCATGAAGAAGATAGAAAGAAAACAAAATCCAAAATCTTTGTCCTTGAACGACATTATTGATAAAATTTGTACAGTACAGGAGCAAAAATCCAAGCTTTTCTCACAGGAAATGCCAGGACTGAATTGCACAGATTCCCAAAGATTTGCACAGTGAATCTTTGCCTTAAAAGTGCCAGGATGGGGAATTATTTAGGGCAGAACTGAAGCACTCATCCAGACACTCAGCATCCCTGAGAGCCTTAGGACAGGCCCAGGATGGCAGCTGGGGGCTGAGGAGTGGGAAAAGGCTTTGGGGAGGAGGTAGCAGGAAGGTGGCAGCCGCAGGTGAACACAATCCCAGGAAAGGCAGCTTTCCAGCCCCATTCCCTTCCCTGATTCCCTCCCAGCTGTACAAATGCCTCTGCAAACAGAGCCTGCCATGGGCAGGAACACGGGAGCAGTAGTCACAGAGCTCCCCGTGAACTTCAGTTTGCCTTAAAATCAACCCTGGCCTTTCCCTGCCGCTCCCAGAGGAGCTGCCTCACATTCCTCACGTGCTTTGGGGCTGGATCAAGGATCCTCAGCTCCCTGCCTGTGCTCAGACACCCAGGGCAGCTAAAAACCAGCCCCTGCTGAGGGCCAACTGTGCTGAGGGAAAGCCTGCGGGGTTCTGGCAGCACATTTAGGGAAGAGTGGGGACCTGTCCCAAAAAAAACCAGCTTTGGGAGGCACAGGCTGGTGGGTTTGAGCTGGTTATACTATTGGCATTCCAGGAGAGCTGGAGAGGGACTTGGGACAAGGGATGGAGGGATGGGACACAGGGAATGGCTTTCCAGTGCCAGAGGGCAGGGATGGATGGGAGATTGGGAAAGAATTCCTGCCTGGGAGGGTGGGGAGAGCCTGGCACTGGTTATTCCATGGATGCCTCTGGATCCCTGGAAGTGTCCAAGGCCAGGTTGGACGGGGCTTGGAGCAGCCTGGGACAGTGGAAGGTGTCCCTGCCCATGGAGGGGTGCAATCAGCTGATCTTTAGGCTCCTTCCCAACCCCAAGCAGTCTGGGATTCCACGATTCTCTTTAGACAAGGAAAAAAGCAGAAACTGGTGAAGGACAGAGCAATCAAACAGTTCAGGAACTCAAAGATTTGGAAAAGCAACCCACATGGAAAGATACAAAATCCAAGAGGAGCAGTTGTGCCTCAGGAGAAGGGAATTCAGGAAGAACGAGGCCCGGAGCACTGCCAGGAGTGAGAAATTCTGACATTCACAGCCTGCCTACCAAACACCAGCACAGACCTGGACACACACACTTAACAAAATCCACATTGCAGCATGGATTTAATTCAGGAAAAGGCCTTGGAAGGGGCTCCCAGGGAGGTTTGGATTCCCCATCCCTGAGGTGTCCAAGGAATTCCTGGACGTGGCACTCAGTGCTCTGGGTTGGGGACAGCTGGGACTCCATGGTCCTGGAGGCCTTTTCAACCTTTTCCTGGGACTCCATGGTCCTGGAGGCCTTTTCAACCTTTTCCTGGGACTCCATAACCTCTTTCCATGCTTCTTTATCACAGTTTTTGCGGGATTAGCCAGAAGATGAAGGCAGAGTTGCCCAGTTGGAAGCTGGAGGTAAAATCCTGCATTTTAATCTTCATGCACAACAAAACACACCCTAATAAACCACTCAAAGATCCTGGCTGCATGTATAAAATATAAAACATAAAATATAAAATATACAAAAAAACCAAAATACAAAAAAAACCAAAATACAAAAAAAACCAAAATACAAAAAAAACCAAAATACAAAAAAAACCAAAATACAAAAAAAACCAAAATACAAAAAAAACCAAAATACAAAAAAAACCAAAATGCATTTTCTGGTCTAACTGACTCATTTGAGACCTAAATCATCATCTCCAACTCTTTTGAGCTCCTTTTGTTCTCAGTTTCTCTTTGTAAGTGGAAACATCACTCAAAATGTTTCCTCTTGCACCACAAACCATTTTGAAGTGGTTTTAATTTGACACAAGAGCCACTTGCTGGCTCATGCTCCAGTGCCTGGAACTCTGTCACCCTGAGGACTCCTGATGAGTCTTGCACCATGTAGAAAAAAAAAAAATAAAAGGAGCATTTACGCATAAATTACAAAAAAAGTTAATAATTAAATCACCTCACTGAGGCGGAAATGAAACTTAAGCAGAAAGTAGTCAAGAACTAAACCCCAGAAAATCATGGAAGAGAGAAACCAGAAAAAAAATTAAAATCTTATTTTTTGCTCTGTGATAAAAACAACAAAAAGAGTTTAAAAATAACGTAATCCCTCATCAGTGAAAGAAATAGCAAAACTTCCCATCAACCTCTCTAAAACCAGAATTTAACTTCAGGAAAAGAATTCTATAGAAAGGAATAAGTTTCTTTTCCAACCTAAATTAATTTATATAAGTTTATTTAAATGCAGACAATTCAGACATTCTGATCACTCCTTTTCTTACTGGCACAGTAAAAGTAACATTGTAATTTCCATTTTTCCACCATACTCCACAAAGAGCGTGCAAGAAATATTCCCACAGCAGAGAAAGCTGCAAGTGACCATCCAAAAGGGATTTAAAGTGGGAAGGTAACCTTAAACACAGCTAAAATCATGCACAGGATTCTCCCAATTATCTTAAGAACCTTCAACTATCCATAAAAACTGAACTGGTTTCCAAGATTAGCACAGAAATAGAGGTTTTATCACTCCAGATTAATTTTCTTTGCTCAGGGGTCGTTAATCAGGGGTTTCCTGAAAGGAGGTCCAAGTTCAAATATTTTTCTAAACGAATACAAAGGTTGCTTGGTTGTATTTTATCTTCTCTAATCCCCTCCTATCTCCTTTTAATAAACAAATTAGGGAAGTTTTACAGCAAAATACAGCAATTTCAAGGACTCCTAAATGATGTTTCTTATAAGAAACCAAGAGTAACTTTCAAGATGGGCTTTTAAAAAATCCCAGAATGGTTTGGCTTGGAAGAGGCTTTAAAACTCAATTAATTCCAACCTCCTGCCACGGGCAGGGACAGCTTCCCCCAGACCAGGTTGCTCAGAGCCTCAAATTGGGACTTGAAATCCTCTTCTGCTGCATTTTAGGGAAAACAGAGAAAATATGAAAAAACCGAATTGTTACACCTCAAGCACCCACCGAGTTCTACCACAGTGAGGTCAAGAAGAGATAAATTATTCAAGCAAAATCTTGGAAATCTCTTGTAATAGTGTCAGTGAGAGCAATCCTTGAAAGCTGATAAAAAAAATCTCATTTCTAAACTCAGCACAACCTGGGCAGTGAGGCAGAAATGCCAGAAATTGCCATTTGAAAGGATCACAAGCAGTCCCACGAGCACTTGAAGAGCTCTTGAGGTCCTGCTTGCAGCAAGGCCTTTCCCAGCCTGTTTTAAAGTGAATTTTATATACTTTTGGCCTGCCTGGCTGTATCCCTGATGGTTTCCTTGAGCCTCTCACTCCCCACTGCCTTTTCTGCAGCAGTACCCTGGCCAAGCTGCCACCAGGGCTGGGCACTTCAGGCAGGAAGGAGCTGGAACAGGCTGTGGAGTCAGGAAAATCCCAGAGGATTTCTTGGCCACCACCATCTGCTGCCCTCAGAGGAGCTGAAAGCTCCAAGAATTTGCTCAGTTGGAGGAGCATCCACGTGGCCTCGAGGCTTTGTGGGCAGGAAAGGGATGTGGAGGAGTAAGTGGAGCTCAGTGAGAGGGGAAAGAAGGAATCAGAGAGCAGGAAAATGGCACAGACTCTTTGTTGAGGGATCTTTTCCTTGCGTTTTTTTTTTTCCTTTTTTTTTTAACTGGATCCATTTCCTTACCAAGTTCATCCCTGCAGCACTGGAAGAGAAAGCCACAATTCCCAAACCATAACACCTGGGAAACACAACACTGAGGGTGAGAAATCATTACCTGCCCCACACAAAATCCCATCTAATGACTGTGCTTCCATACAACAATGAAAACCATTAAAAATTGAGTTTTTCCTCCTTTAAAGTGGCTACCACGGGATGAAAGTCAATAATTGTCAGCAGCATCCCTAAGAGAAAGGGGTTCATTACACAGCATCTGATAAGCTCTTGGCACAGCTTACTGATAAACAAAGGGACTCTGTCTGGAATCCCCTCGCAATCAAAGTCCTGAGAAACTCCTGAGTGCCAAGGAGACACAAACCCAGGCATCTGCAATTTTCCCAGCCCGCTGAAGAAAGCAGGGGGGCTGATTCCATGGCCTGAAGCCAAGGGGAATGACTGCGTATTCCACACCTGGAGGTCACAAACTTCGCACTCGAAGCACATTAAGCACAAGGCCCCTCTTTTCCCATCTCGTTTGAAGCCCAGTTTTTAATTGGGGATCATTTCAAACAAGTGGGGAGGGTTTATTTAGAAACAAGGAGAATATAATGAGAATTCAAGAAGAATTGTTTCCTTTTGTGCCTCGAAAGACACCACAGACTTGTTTTGTGAAGTAAAACAGGGTTTTTAATGCTCACTTCAGCTGCTTGGGCCTGGAGAAAACCCCACACATTAAAATAAACAACTTCTCTATTTCTTGATGACAGAGACAATAAACAAGCCCGTGCTCCACATCAGTTCCTGACACCTCAGGAGAGGAGAAACTGCAGATTAAAGAACGTGAAAAGTCTTTGGAGGAGAGCAAATCCCTGGGGAAAGACTGCTTTGGGTTTCAAATGTGGAACCACATTTTGAAGTAGACAAATGAAGGAGATGAATAAAAAAAGGCTTTCCTCAAAGCAGTGTTACCTTGTAAAAGGAGCACACGTTTGGTTGGGTTTTAAAGTGATGAAAGCAGAGGGGAAAATACGTTGAGATGAACAGAAATCTAAAAGAAGACACCAGCAGATTCAAGCAGGATTGTACTGGGATTGTTCTGGGTTTTTTTCCAGAGGATGCTACGCTTGGATTTATGACCAAAACCAAAACTCCACATCAAACATGGTCTGAAGCCTTGCACTTGGTGCAAGTTAGTTAAAAAAAAAAAAAAAAAGGGGGGGTTCAACCCTCTTTCAGCCCTCATATTCTCAGATGTCTCTTCTCATTTCAGTCTCCACCCAAGCATTTGCTGAGGCCCATTTTCCCTCGGCAACTTCCAGGGAATCTTCCTGGTCCCTCCTTTGCACTAAAATGAGTCTCACTACAAACACACTGGCTGGGTCTCTCTCTGTTACAGAATCAAAATCTACTCGAATTTAATTTGTGGCAAAGATTTGCCAGATTTTCCAAACAGAAAGGTTGTTGTGGTGGGT
Source organism: Corvus kubaryi (assembly GCF_017639235.1). Classification (NCBI taxonomy): domain Eukaryota; kingdom Metazoa; phylum Chordata; class Aves; order Passeriformes; family Corvidae; genus Corvus; species Corvus kubaryi. Next base: position 1,876,932 of record NW_024581135.1, read on the forward strand.
TGGGTTGGGTTTTTCCCCACCCTCCAAAAAAATAAGCAGGTGCGCATTTGAAATATTTTAATTGCCCCAATTTGCTTCCATGTCCATAATCCAAATGAAGGCCTGGAATTCACAAATAGAATCCCAAAATACTTCCAGCACTGCCCTTTTTTAAATAGGAAAATACATGCAGTGTTTGATTTATGTATCCTATGCTGTCTCTCCTATCACTGCACCGAGGTCGATCCTTTTCAAATATTGGTTCTTGCTGTTAAAAGAAAAGGTAATAAAATCAAGTTCAGTGTCTATTTTATTTCCAGACCTGCTGACATGCTAAAATCTGCATCCAATGTCACAGTTCTTGGCCTTTTCAAGTCTGTTTCCATGTCAGGAGCTTAATGAGCAGAAAACCAAACAAGAACTCCAAAGATCAATGTCATTCAACAAAACCTTTTGCCTTTTTTTTTTGGACGTGTGCATTCTTGAGAAGACAATGATGACAGATTGAATGTCAAAACCTTTAAAATGTTTTTCTAACCATTTAATTTTTTTTTTTTTTTGGAACTCTTAAAAATAAGCTTTGCTGCTTTGAGCTTATGCAATGTGAAAGCCAAAGCCCTGGAATAAAAGATACACTTGGCCTCCATCTGAAGCTTATTTAGCAACTCTTATTTCTTATTTAATGGGTCTAATCATATTTTATTTATAGAAACACCTTTTTTTATGAAGTTAAGATAAACATGCAGGTGTTTTATTGTGTTAATTTCTCCAAGGCAGCAAATATGGTGCTGACATGATTCAAGTTCAGCGCAGGAAGCCCTGACTCTGGAATTCCCTTCCCAGCATCACTCCTGGCTGCTGTTTACTTCTGGAAAATCCCTGCCCCAGTCTGAGTCTTGCTCTCCACTGATCCATAACCCACAGATGAGCCTCCATATGCCATGGAAAATGGAATACAATCCAAACAACCATTCGCTGTTTTTCCAGAGAGCCAATTTCTTAGGACTGAAGTCACAGTGGGAAACAGGATCTTAAGGTTTTGAGTTGTTACAAGCCTGAGCAATTAAATCTCACACAAAAACACATTAATACGTGGCCTAAGAGTTGCTGAGGTGAGGAAAGATTAATAACCCTGGTATTTAACATCCTGACATAGCTACAGGCACAGTGAATTTTCTCTGCCCGCTGTGCTTCAGGGGATTGCACTGCACAATGCATATTCACAGCCTCAGGCTTTCCCATTTAAACAGAAAATAAAAATCCCAGCTTTCTAAACCACTGGTCACTGCACTGACAGGTCAGTCCTGGGGCAGGGAAAGGCATTTGGGTGTTTCATTCACGCCCAGGGTGTCAGAATGCAGCCAAGCACAACCTGCCAATCCTTCCAATTTCAGTCCTTCTCCTCCAGCAGAGAGACTGGAAAAAACCTACACCAAACTCCAGTGGAGCCAGTCTTGATGTGAGCCACGAACTCCATGGCATTCCTACAGCTAAATCCACCATCAGAAACTATTCCTGGGATTAGACTTTGGAGACTGAAGCTGATCTTGAAATGAATATTCTGAGTTGGAAGGACCTACCAGGATCATCAAGCCCAACTCTTAAGTGAATGGCCCACACTGATGTGATTTGTTTTTAAAGATATGAAACAGTAATTTTTTTCAAGCACCTCATTTTACATCCACAAAATGAATTTGTGTTTAAAAAAAATAGGAAAAAATCAGAGTAACGAATAAGTGCAAACTTTGCATTCACCCTCTCAGCTGCTACCCGGATTGCTCAGGCACCCCCAAGTTTTCCATGCTGTAATCACACAGCATGGAAATGAAATGAGCATATGAAATTCAGCTCTCAGGCACACCCAGACCTGGCAGGTCTGAGCAGCTTCCCACCCATCTCCCAGCTCAGTCTCACACTTGTACTCACAGGCCCTTCTCAGGGCTCCATCGAGGGGCTGATCCCGATGGCACTCGGACGGATCCCAGGTCTGGTGGGGAGGGAATAACTGGTGAAGGGGCTTTGCCCCTCCTGGGAGCTCAAAGAAGGTAAACAACACTCAGGTGTGGGAGATCTGGGGGAATTCCTGTTGGATTTGCAGCATGGTTTCTCCAAGGAAGTGTTCTGTCAGACTCCATGGGTTTATTTATAGCAGGAGGCTCTGGGTCTGTCTTGGGGAAGCTGAGACACCTTGCAGGGAACAACACAGGAACAACAAAACAAGACAGGGCCAGACACAGAGAAAAAAGGTACAGACACAGAGAAAGACTCACAGAGTGGTACATACTCAGAAGGACTCACACACACAAAGACTCACGCGGAGATGCACAAACACACGTGGAAAGGCTCCACACACAGAGAAAGACACAGACACGCTCACTGAAAAACTCTCATTCACACACAGACTCAGAGAATGACACTCACACTCGGAAAGACTCTCCAACACACACAGAAAGACTCCCATACACACAGAAACACACACAAAGGCCCCACATGCCCAGAAAGACTCCAGACACACACACAGACACACAGTGACTCACGCACAAACACACCACTTATGCAGCCCCAGACTCACAGACACAGAGAAAGGCTCCACACACCGCCAAAAACCCTCCACACTCACACACACAACAAAAAGACACAGAAAGACTACACACACACTGAAAGACACAGAGCGACACCCACACTCGGAAAGACTCTCACAAACAGAAAAGCACTCACACACAGAAACTCCCACTCTCACTCAGAGGAAGACACACAAAAAGACCCCGTCACACAGAAAGGCTCCGCACACCCCCAAAGACTACATACTCACACACGGAAAGACCCTCGCAGAAAGGCTGCACACACACACACTCTGGAAGGCTCTTACACAGAAATGCACACTCACACACAGAGGAAGACACACACAAAAAGACCCCGTCACACAGAAGGGCCCACAGAGACACACACAGACCCACACACAGGAAAACTGACACAGACACACACCAAGACTTCACACACAGAGGAAGGCTCCACACACCCCCAAAAATCCTCCACACTCACACACACAACAAAAAGACACTCACAGAAAGACTGCACACACACGGAAAGACACAGAGCGACACCCACACTCTGAAAGACTCTCATTCACACACGGACTCAGAGAATGACACCCACACTCTGAAAGACTCTCCCACACACAGGAAAACTGACAAAGACACACACAGACTCAAAGATTCATACACACAGACTCCACACACAAAGACTTCACGCACAGAGAAAGGCTCCACACACACAGAAAAAGACACACACACACCCCCAGACTCACACACACAGAAAGGCTCCACACACACCCAAAAACTCTCCACGCTCACACACACAGCCCAGCATCACCTAGGAGGGGCACAACCCGCATTCCAGGCTTTGTTCCCCTTTATCAACTCTTTTATCCGGTGACTTTGGCACATAAAACATCTGCATTCTCAGTGAACACCAACGCCTCTGGTAAACCTGAATAAAGCTGCCTATTTCCAAGAGAGCCGCGGTTTTCAAAGCTGCGTTTCCCTCTCCTCCCTCTCTATAGCCCCAGGCAGCTTCCCACAGGTGGAATGGGGGCCCTTGACAGCTGCTGTGAATTTCCTTCCATTAGTCAAGAATCCAAAACACTGATTTTAGGGTTCCACGTGGCATTTCCTGGATTTCACTGCTATTTTAAGGGCTGCTTTCAAAACATATCTGAGTTTTCATGGATTCAGCCACAGGGCAGAGCTGGATAATCCATGTCTATCAGAGCAGATTGTTGAGGACGTGCAGGGAAAATGCATTTCCCCAAATGAGCTTAGGTACTTCTGAGTACTGGTGACACTGATTAACAATTAACCCTCCTCCAATCAGACTCAGAAGTTGATTAACTACTGCATCCTTGATACGGAAAGGAAACAATTCAGGTAAAGAAACCCAAATAAACAAGAGTTTAAAATTCTCCCAGAAGAAAAGAACCCCTTTCTAGGAGCACAGTTGTTAGAAGAATCCTGAAGGGATTTCCCCTCATCTCCTTTTCCAAAGAACAAATCCCATATTCCCCACACAAGGCCGTGTTTTAAGTGTATCTACATTACAGGAATCTTTCTGCAGTAGTAAAACGAGTAAACCTGAAGCTTTCAAAGGAACTTTACTGCTCATTTTATAGATTTCCCTGGCCCTTTGATGAGCTGCCATTCCAGCAGGCAATCTCAGCTTCGTACTTTTGTTGCCTCTCCTCTCCTCAGCCCCACCCATTTCCAGGTTGTCTGTGGGAACAGCACGAGCTGGGAACTTGCCAGGCATCTCCCATCAGGAATCCTCCCAGCAGGGAGCCAAATGCCACGCGAGGATTGGGTCCAGCACGTGCACTTCAGCACCAAACCCATCACAGAGAGAAATAAAACCCGATGGGAATAAGATACAGGAGAGAAGCCACCGAGGGAATGGTGCTCCAGGAAGTCCAGGCTGTTTTTAGCGATGTGGAATAAAGATTAGAATTGTTAAGGATGGAAAATCCCTCTCAGACCATCGAGTCCAACCAGTCCCCAGCACTGCCAAGGCCACCACTGACCCATGTCCCCAAATGCCACATCCACAGGGCTTTAAAACCCTTCCACGGATGGGGACTCCATCTGAGCACCCGTTCCATAAAGGAATTTTCCCCAATATCCACCCTGCCCCTCCCCTGGCCCAGCCTGAGGCCGTTCCCTCTCCTTCTGTCCCTGTTCCCTGCCAGCAGAGCCCGACCCCCCCGGCTGCCCCCTCCTGTCAGGGACTTGTGCAGAGCCACAAGGTCCCCCCTGAGCTCCTTTGCTCCAGCCTGAGCCCCTTTCCCAGCTCCCCCATCTGCTCCTCACAAAACTTGTGCTTTTTGGATTGCTTTATCCCATATTAATACAGAAATAAATGAATTTTGCTGCAGCCAAGAGAGCTGAACCTCCTCCTTTCAGTAGCTCCAAACAAGTCAATTTTCTGCAGGTCTAAACCTCGAGTTTCCAGTGGGGCAGAATCCAGTGGCCACCTTTAAAAATAAAGACAATCCCACTATTATCCCCATCCCACGGGAGGGAGCATTCTCCATCCAGGGATTACGGAACAGTTCCCAGTCCAGCTGTTTGTCCTCTGTCTAGAAATCAGGTGCTGAGGCTGCCCAAAGAAATGCAAATCTTGTGCACAGCCTGAATCAAATTATCCAGCAAAGTACATGAAGGAAAGATCAAAAAGCTACAGGCAAGTGGAGAGATGAAAATGAAAGACACTTGTTACAATCCACACAGTTCCCATTCCTGCCATTGTTTGAGGGGATAATCAAATCCTCCAGGTGCTCAGAATGAAACCCTTGATTTAAATGCCCCGTTCCAAATGGAAATACACCAGAACTTTACTCCACAGCTGCAAAGTTTATTATTTTTCAGCTTTCTTCTGCGGAACAACCTGCCACGGGCTCCACTCTGGTGGAGGACAAAATCCTCATCTGCCTGCCTAATCTGACTGCTGCTAATTCATTTTTAACAGATTTTATACTCAATTTCTATGTAAATTTTAAGCCATTTCTCAGTCTATAGACAAAGACATACATCTACACGCTGTGGTTCCTCCGGTGTAAAAGAAGTAGCACTAAAACCTGGCCCTGGTGGCAAAGCCCAAAACTCCAGCTCGAATATCACTTTTCCCTGGTGATAAACTGGATAAACTCCAGAGAAAACTGAAGGAGCCTTACAGTAAGAGCTGGGATTACGTTGGTGCTGGAAATAAATTCTCTTTGCTTTTCTGTATAAATAAGAAACAGTTCAGGAGTTGTGCTGTGGCTGCTTTTAGCTGTGTTGACTTAAAAAGTGTCTGAACTGCCAAGTTTCAGGTTTCACCTCTCGCATGTGTCCAGACATGTGGTTTAGCACATTATCCTGAACCACTGGAGCCCAGATTTTTATGGGGGCACTGCAGGAAAACAGGGCAGTGCTGTGTCAGGGAAGGCAAATCATTACCTCCCGAGCCACGATGGATTATCTTGAGAAACACTTCACGAACTGATAACATTCCTCACACACAGCCAGTCCCTCTCGAAGCCAAGGAGAAAAAAAATAAATAAATAAAGCACAAAGCGATTTAAATGTGAATTATATCAACAACCCCTCACCTGTTACACTCACAGGGAGACAGTCCATGATCTTATCTAGGGGTGGTTAACCACAGGCAAGGTTGTAAACATGGATTTAACCAGTTAAGACAATCCTGACAATTCAGAGAAGATCTCAGCTCCCTTTATTTTGGCAGCTAAGTATATGGGTAAAAATTCCTTCTGCAATTAAACGTTCTTTTTAAAAGAATTTACCATGCAATTGCTTCACTGTGGTGGTCAAACTACTCACAAAGCCATGGACAGAAATATATTTTTAATAAATATCTACTTTTCACTTAGCTGGGTATTAACTGAGGGGAAAAAAATTAGTTTATAGCCACACAGAATAAAGGAAACTTTCTGTGGGAAGAGAGCTACAAATCGGACTTCCTCATCCTCACAGAGGCAACACAGCATTTTTGGCAATATTAAAGAAGATGGGGATATGGTTTTAAAATCCCCAAACCCTGGAAATAAAATTTGTTTTGAAAAGTCTTCAAGCATCCACCGAATTCTACAATTAAGTGGAATATTAAAACCATTCATAAAATCAGGAAAAAAAGCAATTTAGCAATATTATGTACAAGAAGGCTGAGTGTTTATCCAGACAGAGCCTGAAATACCCTGGATTTTTATTCTGAACAACTCTTTGTATCCTTCCCTTGCCACCAGCCGAGGAACCACCATGTCCTCCTGGTGCCCAAGAGAATTCCAGGCCCAGCTGCCCAGTTCTGTGATTTTCACAGCCATTTCCCTGCTGGAAGAGCCCCACAGTTCATCCTTCCCAAAACCTCCAGGCCCTGAGGTCAACCCCAAACCCAGCTGTGGCCCCTCATTCCTGAAGGCTCCGCTCGGAGCTGTCCCAGAAATAAAGCAGGGCTGCCCCAAGCAAAGAAAGGAGCAGAAATACTTCCTTCTCCCTCTGTGCTGCCAAAAATCATCTGCTGGGCACCTCTGCGTTGCCCCCAGTTTATCCACTCAGCCTTCAAACCCCCGGGATTGTCCCTAACCGTGCTGCCCCTGGCATGCAAAGGGTGTTCTTAAATAAATTCACGTGTCCAGTGACATTTTCTGGTGTTTGGACACCACAGGACAGTTTTTTTTTTCAAGGCAGAACAACCCTTAAAACCAGCTCCAAGTGGTCCTTTTTCATGCCCTGTGCCCACTCCCATTATATTCCTGCATGGGTTTTACAAAGCTCTGACTGCAGCTGCTGCCCTGTGGTTAAAACCTGAGCCCCGCTGCAGCTCTTGGGGCATTTTTTATTGAATTAAGGCTTCTGAGGAGCTGCAGTTTGCCCTGGGCTTTTTGAAAAAGAAGGCAAAACACGGCTCCTTCCAATGCCAGGGCAGTTTTGTCATCCAGCTTTTCGGGAGGCAGCATCCCACCCTACAGCTGCCATTCCTGAAGGGCCTTCTTTTGCAAGGAAGGGGTGAGGGTTTGAAGTTTGAAAATCCAAGAGCGGCCTAAATACAAAGCAAGAGGTTCAGGTGGTCAATTATTATGGGATGTTGGGCATTGCAGAATGCACTTCTAAAAAATGCTTTATTTAAAATTTAAAATAAAAGGGAAAAGGCAGTTTAATAAGTGATGCAAAGGCAATCACTCATCCTCTCCCACCAGCACATCCATGCCTGGCCATTCCCTGAGCAAAAATCCTCTTTGGAGAGGCTCAACCCTCCGGTTTTATTGCTGAGGAAGACGTGATAAGGTATGGAAATGATGTGGAAAATGCCTTTGATCAGATCAGATCTGCTGTCCCAGCTGGCTGCAGTCGATGCACAGCACCAAATTCTGATGCAGAAAAACAAATTCTGCTCATTTCAGATGTTACATAACCCAGCAAAAATGCATTTGAAGTATTTGATGTGACTTCAGTTACCCTGTGTGCCTTTTGGTAAAATGAAGAAGAGGAAAGAAATTTCTCTGTATCAAAACCCCACATCTAACAATTATCGTTTTTCAGAGCCTGCCCTGGGTGGGCTCACTAAGTTCTGCCAGGGAAAAATAAATCCTGTGGCATTGAAATACGTGAGCAAAGGCCTTTTCCTCCTCTCCTGAGGGAATAATCAAATCCTCCAGGCGCTCAGAACGAAACCCTTGATTTAAATGCCCAGTTCCAAATGGAAATACATCAGAACTTCGCTCTACAGCTGCAAAGTTTATTATTTTTCAGCTTTCTTCTGCAGAACAACCTGCCACGGGCTCCACTCTGGTGGAGGACAAACTCCTCATCTATCTACCCGATCTGACTGCTGTTTATTAAATACTAAAGGAAAAACAGGGAAAGAATTACCTCTCCTGGTAATTTTAAGTGATATATCTTTCTATACCTCTGAAACCTGGCTTCAAACCACAGCAAACAATACTTTGCCACCTGCCAACCATCATTTGTCAAACCACCAGGGCATTTCTGAGCTGGGGCTGGTCAGGAAACGGAGTCAAGGCTACTCCAGCATTCCCTTGGGATTCACAGTGGCTCAGGAATCGCCCTGAGCAAAGGGAGGTTCCCAGTGCTGGCAGGTGGGTGGGAGGGATAAATCTGACATTTGAAGGGTTGGTACAAAACAATCGATGCCACAGCCAGGAATGACTGCAGCTGGCGAGGGCGGGGGGACACGGCACCGCGGGATACAAAGGGATAAAAACCATAAACCCAATAAAAACAACAAATCAGTTGCGTTTTGATTCTCTGCAAGACAAACCCAAAAATAATATAAACTACTGTGTCATGATTCTGAAAATTTAATCTGCTTGGTTACAAAACCCTGAGTTGGAAGGGACCCACAAGGACCATCCTGCACCTCTCCTGTGAGGAAAGGCCGAGACAGTTGGGATTGTCCAGCCTGGGGAAGCTTTGGGGTGACCTCATTGTGGCCTTGCAGTGCCTGAAGCAGCTGCAGGAAAGATGGAGAGAGGTGATTTACAAGGGATGGAGGGACAGGACACAGGGAATGGCCCCCCACTGCCAGAGGGCAGGGATGGATGGGAGATTGGGAAGGAATTCCTGGCTGGGAGGGTGGGCAGGCCCTGGCACAGGGTGCCCAGAGAAGCTGTGGCTGCCCCTGGATCCCTGGCAGTGTCCAAGGCCACGTTGGATGGGGCTTGGAGCAGCCTGGGATAGTGGAAGGTGTCCCGTGGCAGGGGTGGGGTGGGACGAGCTTTAAGGTCCCTTCCAGCCCAGGCCACTCATGGGTGGTGAATGCCCCGAATTCCAGTTTGATTCAGCACAGAGTTCACAGAGCCTGGGGCACCCGAGGGAGGCAGTGACAGCCCTTCATCCCTGCCTCCTAAAGAAAAAAAAAAAAGCAGATTTTAGCTAAATTAGCCGGCTGGTTCAACCAAAACCTTACTACTCTGAGTATTTTATTCACCTGTAGTAGAGAGTACAGTTTAAAGGACACTCGCAGCCCTGCACCCCAAATGTCTCATTTCCTGCAACCACTGAAGGAGAAATCCTACCTCACTCCACACATCACCCTCCTGCTCTAATCGTGCTGTAATTATTAACTTCATTTATTGCTTCAGAGAAAAGAGATTTTTTTCAAGTCTGTGCAGATCAGCTTAAGTCTGCAGCTCTTTGATACCTTGTGAATATTACAAACACCTATTTTAAGGTTTTCTGCACTAGAGATCACTTGTGTCAGTATAAATGTTGCAGCCATAATCTCACAAATCTGGTGATCTCCTCCAAATGTAAGAATGATCACAGGGAAGGAGAGGGAAAGATGGGAATTTCTGTTTCTGAATAGGAATATTTTGAAGAAAGGAAGCCAAACAGTAAATTCTGAAATGTTATAAAGTTAGTTTATATATCCATATCTATGTGTGTGTATACATATATATATATATGTATGTCTCTAAGCTGAAATAAAGAAACCAGAAAATGAAACATAAAAACCCACAGGAAAAGTCCTTCCTGAAACTGAAAGAATTTTCCCCTTCTGTGCTGTGATTTTGAATGTTATCACACTAGATTGATATCAGGCAGTGTTGCAATAATCTCAGGAAAATAAAATAATGAAGAGGGACAGAAAGCAGCCCCAGGCTGGAATCAGCTCTGCACGGGGAGACTCCCCAGCCCTTACACCCACACGGTGTTATAGAAGCTGATATCCCAGAGGAGCAGCTGCAGTGCCAGGATCTCCTGGGTTTGCTTGGACATTCTTCTTCCTTGACTTCTGCAGAATCCCTGCTGCTGGGTTTTATTAATAAACCTGAAATTAATTCTTATATGTTTCTATAAACACCCTCTGATTTGACTCTGCGACCATGTGAGGCAGATGAGATGCTCTGAACCTTTCCAAAGAGGGAAGAACCACTGTAATCTCAATTTTTAATTTTTTTGATATGGAGGCTTAGTTTTAAAGGTTGGGCACAGGACCTGCCTTGGGAGCAAAGTCAAATTTTGGAGCAGCCATGCTTCCCTGGACAGCTGGGATCCAGCAGCTGATAATGCTCTGTCCTGCAACAGCCAGGGAGGGGATTATCCTACAGAGTCCAGGCCACAAAGAGCTGGGAGCTACAGAAAAAAGGATGAGCCTGGGGAAGATGTTTCATTACTCCAGCCAAGCACAACAGATGGAGACAGTGAACTTCCAAGGAAAAATGATGATCCCAGCCAGAAAACAGTGCTGGGACCTGAACACGCAACCGATGCTCTGAAATTAAAAGCCAAGGAAAATATGGCCACAAAAAACCCCACAGCCAAGGTCACCTGTTCAGCCTGGAGAAAAGACTGAGGGAGACTCATCCCCGTCTGGAGCTTCCTCCTGAGCGGCAGCTCCGATCTCTGCTCTGTGTGACCCAGGGAACGGCTGGAGATGGGACCGGGGAAGTTTGGGTTGGATTTCAGGGGAAGGTTCTTCCCCCAGAGCGTGGTGGGCACTGCCCAGGCTCCCCAGGGAATGGTCAGATTCCCAAGGCTGCCAGAGCTCCAGGGACAACACTCAGGGATGCACAGGGTGGGATTCTGGGGTGCCTGTGCAGGGCCAGGGGTTGCATCAATGATCCTGTGGGTCCCTTCCAGCTCAGGAGATTCTATGAAATGGATTTCCTTAGCTGCCAGCTGAAAAGAAGGAACAGCAACGCTCCAAGCCCACACCTAACACACCAAAACTCTTCATATCCAAAGCACCAAAACTCCTCAAGCCCAGCCTTAAATGACATTTAAGCCAAAGCAGCCCCTGGAAAGAAGGTTTGAGGTACGATGGGGGCACACGAGGCTCCTGCCTGTGCCTCTCTCCAAAGCTTTTAGCTCCATTTCAGTGTATTAAGCTGAGCTCTGAATTAGTGCAATTTGCCACAACAGGTTTCTTCACATCAGGACAAAACCGGGGCAGCGTTTTTCCCCAAAAAAAGGATTAGATGACGCTAAGTGCTCCCATCTGCATGTTTAGACTCCTGAGCAGGGTAATCACCACCCTCCAGGGCACGATCCCCAGGGCTGGGGAGATAATCTGGTGTCTGTCTTGCTGCGTCTGACGTGGCCCGAGTGGGGAGGTGAGGGAGGGAGGGTAGAAGAGTGCCCTGGAGCAGCAGCTATTCACCAGAGCCAAGGGCAGCTCCACAGAGGAGCCAGGCTGGGATGGCAGCCTGCTCCTTCCAACCCCAAACAGCTTCAACCCTGTGCTGGATGGCAGGGATTTCAGGGATGAAAGGTTCCATGGAGCCAGCTTGGAAGGAATTGTTATGGTACACTAGGGATGGTATTTCATGCAGGGTTTTGGCCTGTTGAATTTTAAAGAACAGGCAAAAATTACCATATCTTGCATTTAAACCTAGGGTAAGGCTGCTCCTACAACTGGAGTTAATTCCCCATCCACATAAACCAAGGTGGGCTGAAGGATTTCAGTCTTAGCTTCCCTAACATTTGGGAATAACTGCGTAACCGGGCTACAAGGAAAAAAACCACATTTCTTTACAGGAAAACAAGGCCATTTTGACATAAGAAAGACAATTGTTCTCACAGACACCCTAATTTATGGGCAAAACTAATTAAGAGTGTGAGAACAACTCTGTTTCAAAATTTTGAAGCAGCAGAATGTCCGATTCATTTATGCACCTGATTTTTCACCCACGTGTTGCAAGCATCTCTTCCCACTTCGCTCATTAATACGTACTCCTGCTGTGAAAAATGCAGGATAATGAAGGATGAAAATGAAGGATGGAGTGGATCTTCCTCTGGACTGAGAGCTGGGTGATGCCTTCAAAGGTACCCCTGGGAAGCCAGAGGATATTCTCAAAATGGACCCCAAGATGGACCCCAGGTCACGAGTTCTTCACACTTTTACAGGTTTGGTTCATTTGCATATCACGGTTAATTCTCCAATTAAAGCTTCAGTTAATGATGTAATTCCCCTCAGCTTGCCCCCCCTTAGAGGCTTCTTGGTTTATACTTTTTGGGCCTGGGACAGCCTGGGTGTCCTTGAATAGCAGGCCCGGAGAGGCTTTGTTATGTCTACCCAGCATGAGAGAATGTTGGAATCCTGGGTTTAGAGAATTTAGGTTTTTGGGATATAATTATATATAAGTGTAGCAATATGGAGGATTTGGGGTGTGGATTTATGTCTTCTTCTTTCTCCTTGTTCTTCACAAATCTAGGATTTATGCAATTGGGTCAAAAGTTTCGCATTGCGGAACATGAAAAGTTAGAAATTGGATTGTAAGTAAAAACATATTATTTAGCATTTCATAATTGGTTAATTTAGACTTTAAAAGAGCTTGAAAGTGAAAACTCATGGCCATTTTCCACCCTGCCAACTAGAAAGCACATCCTGTGTAGCTGTGCTAAAGATAAGAAATAATAAACATCAGTAAAGAAGAAAAGCCTGGCATCTCCTGCATTGTAATCCAAACTCTGAGTAAAAGAACACGAAACTCAGAAACAGAGAAAATTAATAAGAGAGCAGAAATTAACAGGCTACAAACTTCAGAGTTACACACCAAGCAGTACAGGATCTGAAAAATATAAAAGTTAAAACCTAAGGCATCAGGGGGAGAGGAAAGATTAAATCTAAGAATCCACGGTTCTCCCTGAAGAGCAGTGAGGGCAGGACTGGTTTCAACCTCTGTCACCTGCACCAACCTCAGGAGGATTGCTGGGAATGGGATGAGCTTTAAGGGCCCTTCCAACCCAAACCATTCCAGGATGATTCTTTGGGGGTTTTTTAACACAAAACCTCAGGTTCTAATCCTTTACTGCCCCACTTCCAGACCTACACGGTGATATCAACAATGGGGTTTGTAAGTTTATTCCAAGCAGGTTTCACACAACAATTCAGATTTGTTTGAACATCAAAGAAAACCTAGACAAAACCCAAATGAAAAGCATTTTACCCCGAATTTGGTCCAAAGCCAAAGCCTGTACTTCAACCCAGACACATCCAAAAGCCCCAGGCTTCAGGCAAGAAATCCCTGTTGGATCATAGCTTGTGCCCCTGTTCTGGCTGCTCATGGACACAGCAAGAAAACAAGGAATGCCAATGGTTATCCTGGGCCTTCACTTAAAATCATGGAATCCCAGGATGGTTTGGGTTGGAAGGGACCTTAAAGCTCATCCAGTTCCATGGGCAGGGACAGCTTCCACTGTCCCACGTGCTCCAAGCCCTGTCCAATCTGGCCTTCAGCGTTTGGCACTGGGAATGACCATCCTGGTGATCAAGCATCTACTGAAATCACGTGCAAAGCCCAGGTGAAACCTCCTTATTTAGACTCAAAGATTCTCCCAGCACTTACTGGAAAAATGCCTGCCAACATCACATGCATCACTCAATCTGCCTCAATCCCTCAGGAAAGCTGCCGCCTGAAATTCCTTCTGAAGTTTATTGGCATGGAACTATCGTGGGTGCCTTTTCAGCACTTCTGAACTGTTGGACATGCACCTCATCCAGGAGGCCTTTGAGGCACACACGGGAATAACCGAAGCATTCCTTTCCTTTGAGTCCACAAGATCCAGCCAGTGGATGTGAGCAAAGGAATTAAAGTATTGAGGAACACAGACTTGGGGGAAAAAAAAAAAAAGAGGGGAATTTTGAGAAGTATCAGACTTCATGCAGCAAAATTACTATTGTTTTTTAATTTTTAATCACAGAATGGTTTGGGTTAGAAGGGACCTTAAAGCTCATCATGTTCTAAGCCCCTGCCATGGAAAGGGAATCTTCCACAGGCAGGGAATCTTCCACTTGGTGACTTCTGCTTTGTAACCCAAGTTTGCAGCTCCTGATTTCAGGCAGGGCTCTCCTACATAATTACCACAACCATATAAATTATTATTATTTAGGAAACATTATTACAAGAAACATTCCCTCTCTCTTCTGCCACATCTGAAACTTGGGAAAATGGGAAGGCAGGAAGAGATTGGAATAACCTGCCTCAATCTTGAGTTAACAAGGCGCAGGTGTCTCTCCTACAGAGCTCCCAAGGCTGCAGGAAAAGGCGCCTGTTCCTCTAAAATGGATTTTTTCCCTGCAGCACCTCGGGATGCCAATGGCAATACCTCCCTGACCCAGACACCACATCCCCCCCACCTTGGTCATGCTTTCCCTCCTCCTCCTGGTGCCAGACAAAGCAGCCAGAAGAGGGAATTCATCACGAGTGTTCTGAGGATGAGCACGCGGGATCCATCCCGCATAAGCCGATTACGGGATTTCCCGGCTCCTGACAGTGAACATCACCCAGATGGCAAACCTCAGAGAGAGGGCCCTGCCAGAGCCAGGCTGAGGCTAAAGGCTGCAGATTATCCCCTCGGGAAGGGATGTCACTGAGAGGATGTGGCTGGCGGGGAGCACAGCAATTATCACGCTGGGAAGCACTAATTGACTTAAAGCAAGGAAGGCATGGCGGGAAGAGGGAGAACTCTGGTAACCGAGTTAATTGTGGGCTCACTGGAGAGTAAAAGTATCACCGTGCAAAGGCTGATGAATCACCAAGCTGTGAAAAACCAGGACAACTCCCTTGCTCTGTGCCATAAAACATCCCTCTGCAATTACCTCTGGAATTCACCTGCACTGCAGGTACAGGGCCTGGCTGGGCCAGGGGACACAGACACACACAACAGGGACAGAGTCTTTCAGCTCTGAATTCTCCTTCTCTGAGCTGATCTTTGTGTTCTCAAACTTTATTCATTGTCAGCACAAACCTTTTTAATCTTTTGGTCCTTTTCTTAAAACCTCACCCAAGCAGAGGTGTGACAATGACGAGGGTCAAAGTCACGGAGGAACCTGGAAAACTTTAAACTTAAAGGTTCAAAACTGACCCGAGAAACAGAGATCTCAGCAAGTATTGTTTAATGATTTTAAACAAAAACATGTTTCTTGAGGGAGAGAAACTTGACTCATCCTCTGAGCATCTGGGATCACCAGCACAGCATTTCTGGAGGAGGCTGCAGCACATGGCTCTGCAACTGCTCTGATCTCTGCCTTTGTCGTTCGCTGCGTTACCCTCTGACAGACGGGAAATCGCACAATCCCATTTTCCTGAGATTGCCCTCAGGAATCAACCAGCTGGGTCTTGCAAGCCAGGTCTATCGGCGTGAACCACGTGCGCTCCTCAAAGCCAGCACTGTTTTCATTCCCTGCATCAGCAGAGCACCCAGGGCCTCGTGCAGAACCGAGCCCTCAGCGCCCACGATCCCCACAGTCCCACACAACGCTGCTGGCTGTTGTTCCAATGGATTTACAGCCTGATTCAGCACAAGGAGATGCATCTGGATAGAGGGAATAGGTACCAGAAGCCTGTGTCCTATTCTGAAGGAAAACACCGCACTTCTACAGCCTGCCAGAGTCAGCCCAGCACCTGCTCATGTGCTTTCATAGGATCACAGGATGGTTTGGGTTGGGGGGACCTTAAACACATCGCAATCCACCTCCTGCCATGGCAGGAACACCTCCCACTATCCCAGGCTGCTCCAAGCCCTGCCCAGCCTGGCCTTGGACACTTCCAGGGATCCAGGGGCAGCCACAGCTGTTCTGGGCACCCTGTGCCAGGGCCTCGCCACCCTCGCACAGAACAATTTCATCCCAATATCCCATCTATCCCTGCCCTCTGGCAGTGGGAAGCCATTCCCCCTTGTCCCACCATCGCAGGCCCTTATCCAAAACCCCTCTGCAGCCTTCATGGCTTGTATTTTTCCCTCACAGTTTTTGCTGCACTAAGTACATTTTTATCGTGTTCTGTCATTTCCTACGGTGAAGCTTCACTGTTAAAGAGCCCGATGTTGGCGTCCACACCTGTGGAACACGGAGCCCAGTTCTTTTTACAGCTCCATAATCATCAGGAGACGTGTAATAACTGCACTTTTACAAGAGACCTGTAAAACACAGCCTGTGAATTGGGTCCCAGGCACTTGACGCTGCACACCCAGCGCTTCCCACAGCCTGGCTCCTTCCCGCCAGCACCACAGCCACTGGGGACACCCTGATTTTGGTGACACCTCCTGCTTCCTGTGTGGCTGGGGACACCTGGATTTAGGTGTCATGTCCTGCTCCCCAAAACCAGTGGGAGACACGCTGATTTTGGTGCCACCTCCTGCTCCCCCAAAACTGCCAAGGCTGGAGACACCTGATTTCGGGGCCACATCCTTCTCCTCAAAACCACCGGAGCTGCTGACACCCTGATTTTAGTGCCACCTCCTGCTCCCCAAAACCAGCAGGGCTGGGGACACCCTACTTTGGTGCCACCCTACTTTGGTGCCACCTCCCACTCCCCAAAACCGGTGGGGCTGGAGACATCCTGATTTCAGTGACACTTCCCACTCCCCGCGGGGCTGGGGACACCCTGATTCCGGTGCCACTTCCCACTCCCCGGGACACTGGGGACACCCTGATTCCGGTGCCACTTCCCACTCCCCGGGACACGCTGATTTCGGTGCCACTTCGCCCTCCGGTGGGGCTGGGGACACCCTGATTTTGGTGCCACCTCCCACTCCCCTTGAGGCTGGGGACACCCAGATTTCGGTGCCATCTTCCCTCTGGCCGCTCCCACCGGGGCTGGGACGCGGCTCAGCATCACCGGGGCCGGCAGAGCGGGACCCGCAGCCCCGAGCCCGCCCCGCTCCCCGCTCCCCTCCGGGGCCCCTTCCCCGCACTCACCTCCGTGCCGGGCCGGCGGGACACGGGAGCAGCAGGACACGGGAGCAGCAGGACACGGGAGCTGCGGGACACGGGAGCTGCAGGACACGGGGACACGGCAGCAGCAGGACACCGGTGTTCGCCCCAGCCGTGTAGGCGGGGCGGGCGGAGGAGGGGCCGGGGCGGAGCGGGCGGCTCGGACACCCCGTGCCCGCCCCGGGGCGGTGGCACCTGCGGGCAGGGTGGGACCCGGACACCTGCGGGGAGAGAGGGGGCGGCTCCCGAACCTCCCGGGGAACCTTGGAAGCGAGACCCCCCCGATACCCCCTGCCTCGGGACCCACCCATCAGTTTTCACAGCGCGTCAGGGCGACTACCAGGGATCTTGATCCCGAACTACCGAACATCCTCGTTTTAGGATAAGTACAGCTTCCCCTGGGATCAGCTCTGCTGGAAAATAAAGTGTTTCAGTTTGAGCTGAGAAGCGTTTGAATCAATAGCGGCAGCCTTGCAGTGAGTACTTTTCTAGGGATGCAACTCCCATTCCTTTGTTTTCGCTGCGCTCTTGCGAAAGTTGAAATCTTGGAAATGGATACAGTAATTTGTGATGTTTTCATAGAGTTAATTAACTGTTGCAATCCCACATTCCAAAAGCGAAATTGTAGGGATACACTTGCAAACAGTCTGCCCTCTAATTGAGTTCATCCTCCAGGCATAAGCTTTATCGAGAAGATCTTCAAGGGTGAATATTTTTTGACTCATGGAAAAAGCTCTGGCACCCTGCAGTGTTTGCCTTCCTCTGCAGCACTTTTGGGGAATGTTTGGACTTCCCATCTGCTCTCCTTAATATAAACCATCTATACTGGAAAGCCTTTTCTTCGCGGGTGGAGCCATCCTCATCCTGCAGGAGCTTCTCAGGGGGTGAGGAAGTGCCTCTTATGCACTGAACCCAAAATTTATCACAAGCCAAAATTTATTCAATTTTTTAAATAATCAACTCCAAATTTTACTGGACTAATTTCTAAATCTGCTCATGTGGTTTTTTTTTT